>NW_027663524.1:0-113000 GCF_964034855.1 Anser brachyrhynchus | reverse complement strand
TCACCCTTCTTTGTTCCCTCTCAAGGCTTTACTTTCCTCATGGCCTCATCTTTAAGAGTCGGATGTGATCACCAACCATGGGGCTTGTCGACCCCCATGGCCAGACTCCCACATCTCCTCCTTCTTTATTAACATAAGAAAGCGCAATTAACACAAATTAAGAAGGCAGGATCAACACAAACTAAAACACAGAGAAAAACTGCCAGGCATACTAAGATTATCTTTAACAAACTTTGCAACCCCATCCCTGGGAGAGGCAGGCACTGAGTGCTGCCCAACCGGGGGGCTCTGGCTGCCCCTCCACCTCCTGGAGTCCTTGTTTGTGGGTCCTGCGTAAGCCAGCGTGACCCTCCCATAAGCTCTTTTTGTTCGTCCCTGTTCTGTTAGCCTGTACCTATTCATTCCTTTTTTTTTCTTTTTCCTGTTCCGTTTGCCTGTCCCTATTCATTCCTTTTTTGTTTTTGTCCCTGTTCTGTTAGCCTGTCCCTGTTCCTGTTCTTCATTTCCCTGTTTAAGGTGTCTCCTGAATCACCCTACTTTGTTCCCTCTCAACTCTTTACTTTCCTGATGGCCTCATCTTTAAGAGTCGGATGTTATCACCAACCATGGGGCCTGTTGACCCCCATGGCCACACTCCCACATCTCCCCCTTCTTTATTAACATAAGAAAGCGCGATTAACACAAATTAAGAAGGCAGGATCAACACAAACTAAAGCACAGAGAAAAACTGCCAGGCATACTAAGTCTATGTTTAACAACCTTTGTAAAACCATCCCTGGGAGAGGCAGGCACTGAGTGCTGCCCAGCCGGGGGGCTCTGGCTGCCCCTCCAACTCCTGGAGTCCTTGTTTGTGGGTCCTGCCTATGCCAGCGAGACCCTCCCATACGCTGTTTTTTGTTTGTCCCTGTTCTGATAGCATGTCCCTATTCATTCCTTTTTTGTTTTTGTCCCTGTTCTGTTAGACTATCCCTGTTCCTGTTCTTCATGTCCCTGCTTAAGGTGACTCCTGAATCACCCTTCTTTGTTCCCTCTCAAGGCTTTACTTTCCTGATGGACTCATCTTTAAGAGTCGGATGTGATCACCAACCATGAGGCTTGTCGACCCCCATGGCCACACTCCCACATCTTCCCCTTCTTTATTAACTTAAGAAAGCGCGATTAACACAAATTAAGAAGGCAGGATCAGCACAAACTAAAACACAGAGAAAAACTGCCAGGCATACTAAGTCTATCTTCAACAAACTTTGCAACCCCATCCCTGGGAGAGGCAGGCACTGAGTGCTGCCCAGCCGGGGGGCTCTGGCTGCCCCTCCAACTCCTGGAGTCCTTCTTTGTGGGTCCTGCCTATGCCAGTGGGACCCTCCCATATGCTGTTTTTTGTTTCTCCCTGCTCTGTTAGCCTGTCCCTGTTCCTGTTCTTCATGTCCCTGTTTAAGGTGTCTCCTGAATCACCCTACTTTGTTCCCTCTCAACTCTTTACTTTCCTGATGGCCTCATCTTTAAGAGTTGGATGTTATCACCAACCATGGGGCTTGTGGACCCCCATGGCCATGCTCCCACATCTCCCCCTTCTTTATTAACATAGAAGAGCTCGATTAACACAAATTAAGAAAGCAGGTTTAACACAAATTAAGAAGGCGCGATTAACAGAAATTAAGAAAGCAAGAGAAACACAAATTAAGAAAGCACTCAACACAAATTAAAATACAGAGAAAAAGTGCCAGGCATACTAATTCCATCTTTAACAAACTTTGTAACCCCATCCCTGGGAGAGGCAGGCACTGAGTGCTTCCCAGCTGGGGGGCTCTGGCTGCCCCTCCAACTCCTGGAGTCCTTGTTTGTGGGTCCAGCATATGCCAGTGGGACCCTCCCATATGCTGTTTTTTGTTTCTCCCTGCTCTGTTAGCCTGTCCCTGTTCCTGTTCTTCATGTCCCTGTTTAAGGTGTCTCCTGAATCACCCTTCTTTGTTCCCTCTCAAGGCTTTACTTTCCTCATGGCCTCATCTTTAAGAGTCGGATGTGATCACCAACCATGGGGCTTGTCGACCCCCATGGCCACACTCCCACATCTCCTCCTTCTTTATTAACATAAGAAAGCGCAATTAACACAAATTAAGAAGGCAGGATCAACACAAACTAAAACACAGAGAAAAACTGCCAGGCATACTAAGACTATCTTTAACAAACTTTGCAACCCCATCCCTGGGAGAGGCAGGCACTGAGTGCTGCCCAACCGGGGGGCTCTGGCTGCCCCTCCACCTCCTGGAGTCCTTGTTTGTGGGTCCTGCGTAAGCCAGCGTGACCCTCCCATAAGCTCTTTTTGTTCGTCCCTGTTCTGTTAGCCTGTACCTATTCATTCCTTTTTTTTTCTTTTTCCTGTTCCGTTTGCCTGTCCCTATTCATTCCTTTTTTGTTTTTGTCCCTGTTCTGTTAGCCTGTCCCTGTTCCTGTTCTTCATGTCCCTGTTTGTTTTCTTCTCGTCCCTGTTCGTTTTCTTGTCCCTGTTGGGGGGCGATTTGTGGCGTAAAGACCGCACGGACAACAGGGTTCTTTCAGGATCTGTAACTGCTACCTCTTTATTGATGACATAACTTGAACTCTCTCTTACTGAGGGCATAACTTCACCTCTCAGAGTGAGGGCACAACTTCATTCTATCCCTTATTCAGGAAAGGCTCCCTTCCTATAACTTCCGCCTCACAGCAGTACCTTTCCACTAACTAGTCATTGGTCAACAACTTTGCCCGGCAACAGCAAACACCCAGCCACTTCCATGCATTAATGGCTGGAGAACTAGCCACCCCAGACAAGAAGGTGTCACCTGAATCACCCTTCTTTGTTCCCTCTCAACTCTTTAAATTCCTGATGGTCTCATCCTTAAGAGTTGGATGTTATCACCAACCATGGGACTTGTCGACCCCCATGGCCACGCTCCCACATCTCCCCCTTCTTTATTAACATAAAAGAGCTCGATTAACACAAATTAAGAAAGCAGGTTTAACACAAATTATGAAGGCGCGATTAACAGAAATTAAGAAAGCAAGAGTAACACAAATTAAGAAAGCAGTATTAACACAAACTAAAATACAGAGAAAAACTGCCAGGCATACTAATTCCATCTTTAACAAACTTTGTAACCCCATCCCTGGGAGAGGCAGGCACTGAGTGCTGCCCAGCCGGGGGGCTCTGGCTGCCCCTCCAACTCCTGGAGTCCTTGTTTCTGGGTCCTGCCTATGCCAGCGAGACCCTCCCATACGCTGTTTTTTGTTTGTCCCTGTTCTGTTAGCCTGTCCCTGTTCCTGTTCTTCATGTCCCTGTTTAAGCTGTCTCCTGAATCACCCTTTGTTCCCTCTCAGGGCTTTACTTTCCTGATGGTCTCATCTTTAAGAGTCTGATGTTATCACCAACCACGGGGCTTGTCGACCCCCATGGCCACACTCCCACATCTTCCCCTTCTTTATTAACTTAAAAAAGCGCGATTAACACAAATTAAGAAGGCAGAATCAGCACAAACTAAAACACAGATAAAAACTGCCAGGCATACTAAGTCTATCTTTAACAATCTTTGTAAAACCAGCCGTGGGAGAGGCAGGCACTGAGTGCTGCCCAGCCGGGGGCTCTGGCTGACCCTCCAACTCCTGGAGTCCTTGTTTGGGGGTCCTGCCTATGCCAGCGAGACCCTCCCATACGCTGTTTTTTGTTTGTCCCTGTTCTGATAGCCTGCCCCTATTCATTCCTTTTTTGTTTTCGTCCCTGTTCTGTTAGACTATCCCTGTTCCTGTTCTTCATGTCCCTGTTTAAGGTGTCTCCTGAATCACCCTTCTTTGTTCCCTCTCAACTCTTTACTTTCCTGATGGCCTCATCTTTAAGAGTCCGATGTTATCACCAACCATGGGGCTTGTCGACCCCCATGGCCACACTCCCACATCTCCCCCTTCTTTATTAACATAAGAGAGCTCGATTAACACAAATTAAGAAAGCAGGTTTAACACAAATTATGAAGGCGCGATTAACAGAAATTAAGAAAGCAAGAGTAACACAAATTAAGAAAGCACTATTAACACAAACTAAAACACAGAGAAAAACTGCCAGGCATACTAATTCCATCTTTAACAAACTTTGTAAAACCAACCCTGGGAGAGGCAGGCACTGAGTGCTGCCCAGCCGGGGGGCTCTGGCTGCCCCTCCAACTCCTGGAGTCCTTGTTTGGGGGTCCTGCGTAAGCCGGCGTGACCCTCCCATACGCTCTTTTTGTTCGTCCCTGTTCTGTTAGCCTGTACCTATTCATTCCTTTTCTGTTTTTGTCCCTGTTCCGTTTGCCTGTCCCTATTCATTCCTTTTTTGTTTTTGTCCCTGTTCTGTTAGCCTGTCCCTGTTCCTGTTCTTCATGTCCCTGTTTGTTTTCTTCTTGTCCCTGTTCGTTTTCATGTCCCTGTTGGGGGGCGATTTGTGGCGTAAAGACCGCACGGACAACGGGGTTCTTTCAGGATCTGTAACTGCTACCTCATTATTGATGACATAACTTGAACTCTCTCTTACTGAGGGCATAACTTCATCTCTCAGAGTGAGGGCACAACTTCATTCTATCCCTTATTCAGGAAAGGCTCCCTTCCTATAATTTCCGCCTCACAGCAGTACCTTTCCACTAACTAGTCATTGGTCAACAACTTTGCCCAGCAACAGCAAACACCCAGCAACTTCCATGCTTTAATGGCTGGAGAACAAGCCACCCCAGACAAGAAGGTGTCACCTGAATCACCCTTCTTTGTTCCCTCTCAACTCTTTAAATTCCTGATGGTCTCATCCTTAAGAGTTGGATGTTATTACCAACCATGGGGCTTGTCGACCCCCATGGCCACACTCCCACATCTTCCCCTTCTTTATTAACTTAAAAAAGCGCGTTTAACACAAATTAAGAAGGCAGGATCAACACAAACTAAAACACAGAGAAAAACTGCCAGGCATACTAATTCTATCTTTAACAATCTTTGTAAAACCATCCCTGGGAGAGGCAGGCACTGAGTGCTGCCCAGCCGGGGGGCTCTGGCTGCCCCTCCAACTCCTGGAGTCCTTGTTTGTGGGTCCAGCATACGCCAGTGGGACCCTCCCATATGCTGTTTTTTGTTTCTCCCTGCTCTGTTAGCCTGCCCCTGTTCCTGTTCTTCATGTCCCTGTTTAAGGTGTCTCCTGAATCACCCTTCTTTGTTCCCTCTCAAGGCTTTACTTTCCTGATGGCCTCGTCTTTAAGAGTCCGATGTTATCACCAACCATGGGACTTGTCCACCCCCATGGCCAGGCTCCCACATCTCCCCCTTCTTTATTAACCTAAAAGAGCTCGATTAACACAAATTAAGAAAGCAGGTTTAACACAAATTAAGAAGGCGCGATTAACAGAAATTAAGAAAGCAAGAGTAACACAAATTAAGAAAGCACTATTAACACAAACTAAAATACAGAGAAAAACTGCCAGGCATACTAATTCCATCTTTAACAAACTTTGTAACCCCATCCCTGGGAGAGGCAGGCACTGAGTGCTGCCCAGCTGGGGGGCTCTGGCTGCCCCTCCAACTCCTGGAGTCCTTGTTTGTGGGTCCTGCCTATGCCAGCGAGACCCTCCCATATGCTGTTTTTTGTTTGTCCCTGTTCTGATAGCCTGTCCCTATTCATTCCTTTTTTGTATTTGTCCCTGTTCTGTTAGACTATCCCTGTTCCTGTTCTTCATGTCCCTGTTTAAGGTGTCTCCTGAATCACCCTTCTTTGTCCCCTCTCAAGGCTTTACTTTCCTCATGGCCTCATCTTTAAGAGTCGGATGTGATCACCAACCATGGGGCTTGTCGACCCCCATGGCCACACTCCCACATCTCCTCCTTCTTTATTAACATAAGAAAGCGCAATTAACACAAATTTAGAAGGCAGGATCAACACAAACTAAAACACAGAGAAAAACTGCCAGGCATACTAAGACTATCTTTAACAAACTTTGCAACCCCATCCCTGGGAGTGGCAGGCACTGAGTGCTTCCCAGCTGGGGGGCTCTGGCTGCCCCTCCAACTCCTGGAGTCCTTGTTTGTGGGTCCTGCCTATGCCAGTGGGACCCTCCCATATGCTGTTTTTTGTTTCTCCCTGCTCTGTTAGCCTGTCCCTGTTCCTGTTCTTCATGTCCCTGCTTAAGGTGTCTCCTGAATCACCCTTCTTTGTTCCCTCTCAAGGCTTTACTTTCCTCATGGCCTCATCTTTAAGAGTCGGATGTGATCACCAACCATGGGGCTTGTCGACCCCCATGGCCACACTCCCACATCTCCTCCTTCTTTATTAACATAAGAAAGCGCAATTAACACAAATTAAGAAGGCAGGATCAACACAAACTAAAACACAGAGAAAAACTGCCAGGCATTCTAAGACTATCTTTAACAAACTTTGCAACCCCATCCCTGGGAGAGGCAGGCACTGAGTGCTGCCCAGCCGGGGGGCTCTGGCTGCCCCTCCAACTCCTGGAGTCCTTGATTGGGGGTCCTGCCTATGCCAGCGAGACCCTCCCATACGCTGTTTTTTGTTTGTCCCTGTTCTGATAGCCTGTCCCTATTCATTCCTTTTTTGTTTTTGTCCCTGTTCTGTTAGACTATCCCTGTTCCTGTTCTTCATGTCCCTGTTTAAGGTGTCTCCTGAATCACCCTTCTTTGTTCCCTCTCAAGGCTTTACTTTCCTGAGGGTTTCATCTTTAAGAGTCGGATGTGATCACCAACCATGGGGCTTGTCGACCCCCATGGCCACACTCCCACATATTCCCCTTCTTTATTAACTTAAGAAAGCGCGATTAACACAAATTAAGAAAGCGGGTTTAACACAAATTAAGAAGGCACGATTAACAGAAATTAAGAAAGCTAGAGAAACACAAATTAAGAAAGCACTATTAACACAAATTAAAATACAGAGAAAAAATGCCAGGCATACTAATTCCATCTTTAACAAACTTTGTAACCACAACCCTGGGAGAGGCAGGCACTGAGTGCTGCCCAGCCGGGGGGCTCTGGCTGCCCCTCCAACTCCTGGAGTCCTTTTTTCTGGGTCCTGCCTATGCCAGCGAGACCCTCCCATACGCTGTTTTTTGTTTGTCCCTGTTCTGATAGCATGTCCCTATTCATTCCTTTTTTGTTTTTGTCCCTGTTCTGTTAGACTATCCCTGTTCCTGTTCTTCATGTCCCTGTTTAAGGTGTCTCCTGAATCACCCTTCTTTGTTCCCTCTCAAGGCTTTACTTTCCTGATGGTCTCTACTTTATTAGTCAGATCTTATCACCAACCATGGGGCTTGTCTAACCCCATGGCCAGGCTCCCACATCTCCCCCTCCTTTATTAACATAAAAGAGCTCGATTAACACAAATTAAGAAAGCAGGTTTAACACAAATTAAGAAGGCGCGATTAACAGAAATTAAGAAAGCAAGAGAAACACAAATTAAGAAAGCACTATTAACACAAACTAAAATACAGAGAAAAACTGCCAGGCATACTAAGTCTATCTTTAACAAACTTTATAACCCCATCCCTGGGAGAGGCAGGCACTGAGTGCTGCCCAGCCGGGGGGCTCTGGCTGCCCCTCCAACTCCTGGAGTCCTTGTTTGGGGGTCCTGCGTAAACCATCGTGGCCCTCCCATATGCTCTTTTTGGTCATCCCTGTTCTGTTAGCCTGTACCTGATCATTCCTTTTCTGTTTTTGTCCCTGTTCCGTTTTCCTGTCCCTATTCATTCCTATTTTGTTTTTGTCCCTGTTCTGTTTGCCTGTCCCTGTTCCTCTTCTTCATGTCTCTGTTTGTATTCTTCTCGTCCCTGTTCGTTTTCATGTCCCTGTTGGGGGGCGATTTGTGGCGTAAAGACCGCTCGGACACCGGGGTTCTTTCAGGATCTGTAACTGCTACCTCACTATTGATGACATAACTTGAACTCTCTCTTACTGAGGGCATAACTTCATCTCTCAGAGTGAGGGCACAACTTCATTCTATCCCTTATTCAGGAAAGGCTCCCTTCCTATAACTTCCACCTCACAGCAGTACCCTTCCACTAATTAGTCATTGGTTAAACAATTTTGCCCTGCAACAGCAAACACCCAGCCACTTCCATGCATTAATGGCTGGAGAACTAGACACCCCAGACAAGAAGGTGTCACCTGAATCACCCTTCTTTGTTCCCTCTCAAATCTTTAAATTCCTGATGGCCTCATCTTTAAGAGTCGGATGTTATCACCAACCATGGGGCCTGTCGACCCCCATGGCCACACTCCCACATCTCCCCCTTCTTTATTAACATAAGAAAGCTCGATTAACACAAATTAAGAAGGCAGGACCAACACAAACTAAAACACAGAGAAAAACTGCCAGGCATACTAAGTCTTTCTTTAACAATCTTTGTAAAACCAGCAGTGGGAGAGGCAGGCACTGAGTGCTGCCCAGCCGGGGGGCTCTGGCTGCCCCTCCAACTCCTGGAGTCCTTGTTTCTGGGTCCTGCCTATGCCAGCGAGACCCTCCCATACGCTGTTTTTTGTTTGTCCCTGTTCTGATAGCCTGTCCCTATTCATTCCTTTTTTTGTTTTCGTCCCTGTTCTGTTAGACTATCCCTGTTCCTGTTTTTCATGTCCCTGTTTAAGGTGTCTCCTGAATCACCCTTCTTTGTTCCCTCTCAACTCTTTAGTTTCCTGATGGCCTCATCTTTAAGAGTCGGATGTTATCACCAACCATAGGGCTTGTGGACCCCCATGGCCATGCTCCCACAACTCCCCCTTCTTTATTAACATAAAAGAGCTCGATTAACACAAATTAAGAAAGCAGGTTTAACACAAATTATGAAGGCGCGATTAACAGAAATTAAGAAAGCAAGAGTAACACAAATTAAGAAAGCACTATTAACACAAACTAAAATACAGAGAAAAACTGCCAGGCATACTAATTCCATCTTTAACAAACTTTGTAACCCCATCCCTGGGAGAGGCAGGCACTGAGTGCTTCCCAGCTGGGGGGCTCTGGCTGCCCCTCCAACTCCTGGAGTCCTTGTTTGTGGGTCCTGCCTATGCCAGCGAGACCCTCCCATACGCTGTTTTTTGTTTGTCCCTGTTCTGATAGCATGTCCCTATTCATTCCTTTTTTCTTTTGTCCCTGTTCTGTTAGCCTGTCCCTGTTCCTGTTCTTCATGTCCCTGCTTAAGGTGTCTCCTGAATCACCCTTCTTTGTTCCCTCTCAAGGCTTTACTTTCATGATGGTCTCTACTTTAAGAGTCCGATGTTATCACCAACCATGGGGCTTGTCGACCCCCATGGCCACACTCCCACATCTTCCCCTTCTTCATTAACTTAAGAAAGCGCGATTAACACAAATTAAGAAGGCAGGATCAACACAAACTAAAACACAGAGAAAAACTGCCAGGCATACTAATTCCATCTTTTACAGACTTTGTAACCCCATCCCTGGGAGATGCAGGCACTGAGTGCTGCCCAGCCGGGGGGCTCTGGCTGCCCCTCCAACTCCTGGAGTCCTTGTTTCTGGGTCCTGCCTATGCCAGCGAGACCCTCCCATACGCTGTTTTTTGTTTGTCCCTGTTCTGATAGCCTGTCCCTATTCATTCCTTTTTTGTTTTCCTCCCTGTTCTGTTAGACTATCCCTGTTCCTGTTCTTCATGTCCCTGGTTAAGGTGTCTCCTGAATCACCCTTCTTTGTTCCCTCTCAAGGCTTTACTTTCCTGATGGTCTCATCTTTAAGAGTCGGATGTTATCACCAACCATGGGGCTTGTCGACCCCCATGGCCACACTCCCACATCTTCCCCTTCTTTATTAACATAAGAAAGCACAATTAACACAAATTAAGAAGGCAGGATCAGCACAAACTAAAACACAGAGAAAAACTGCCAGGCATACTAAGTCTATCTTTAACAATCTTTGTAAACCCATCCCTGGGAGATGCAGGCACTGAGTGCTGCCCAGCCGGGGGGCTCTGGCTGCCCCTCCAACTCCTGGAGTCCTTGTTTGTGGGTCTAGCATATGCCAGCGAGACCCTCCCATACGCTGTTTTTTGTTTCTCCCTGCTCTGTTAGCCTGTCCCTGTTCTTCATGTCCCTGTTTAAGGTGTCTCCTGAATCACCCTTCTTTGTTCCCTCTCAACTCTTTACTTTCCTGATGGCCTCATCTTTAAGAGTCGGATGTTATCACCAACCATGGGACTTGTCGACCCCCGTGGCCACACTCCTACAACTCCCCCTTCTTTATTAACATAAAAGAGCTCGATTAACACAAATTAAGAAAGCAGGTTTAATACCAATTAAGAAGGCGCGATTAACAGAAATTAAGAAAGCAAGAGTAACACAAATTAAGAAAGCACTATTAACACAAACTAAAATACAGAGAAAAACTGCCAGGCATACTAATTCCATCTTTAACAAACTTTATAACCCCATCCCTGGGAGAGGCTGGCACTGAGTGCTGCCCAGCCGGGGGGCTCTGGCTGCCCCTCCAACTCCTGGAGTCCTTGTTTGGGGGTCCTGCGTAAACCATCGTGACCCTCCCATATGCTCTTTTTGGTCATCCCTGTTCTGTTAGCCTGTATCTGATCATTCCTTTTCTGTTTTTGTCCCTGTTCCGTTTGCCTGTCCCTATTCATTCCTTTTTTGTTTTTGTCCCTGTGCTGTTTGCCTGTCCCTGTTCCTCTTCTTCATGTCCCTGTTTGTATTCTTCTCGTCCCTGTTCGTTTTCATGTCCCTGTTGGGGGGCGATTTGTGGCGTAAAGACCGCACGGACACCGGGGTTCTTTCAGGATCTGTAACTGCTACCTCATTATTGATGACATAACTTGAACTCTCTCTTACTGAGGGCATAACTTCATCTCTCAGAGTGAGGGCACAACTTCATTCTATCCCTTATTCAGGAAAGGCTCCCTTCCTATAACTTCCGCCTCACAGCAGTACCTTTCCACTAACTAGTCATTGGTTAAACAATTTTGCCCTGCAACAGCAAACACCCAGCCACTTCCATGCATTAATGGCTGGAGAACTAGCCACCCCAGACAAGAAGGTGTCACCTGAATCACCCTTCTTTGTTCCCTCTCAAATCTTTAAATTCCTGATGGCCTCATCTTTAAGAGTCGGATGTTATCACCAACCATGGGGCCTGTCGACCCCCATGGCCACACTCCCACATCTTCCCCTTCTTTATTAACATAAGAAAGCGCGATTAACACAAATTAAGAAGGCAGGACCAACACAAACTAAAACACAGAGAAAGACTGCCAGGCATACTAAGTCTATGTTTAACAACCTTTGTAAAACCAGCCGTGGGAGAGGCAGGCACTGAGTGCTGCCCAGCCGGGGGGCTCTGGCTGCCCCTCCAACTCCTGGAGTCCTTGTTTCTGGGTCCTGCCTATGCCAGCGAGACCCTCCCATACGCTGTTTTTTGTTTGTCCCTGTTCTGATAGCCTGTCCCTATTCATTCCTTTTTTTGTTTTCGTCCCTGTTCTGTTAGACTATCCCTGTTCCTGTTTTTCATGTCCCTGTTTAAGGTGTCTCCTGAATCACCCTTCTTTGTGCCCTCTCAACTCTTTAGTTTCCTGATGGCCTCATCTTTAAGAGTCGGATGTTATCACCAACCATAGGGCTTGTGGACCCCCATGGCCATGCTCCCACATCTCCCCCTTCTTTATTAACATAAGAAAGCGCGATTAACACAAATTAAGAAGGCAGGACCAACACAAACTAAAACACAGAGAAAAACTGCCAGGCATACTAAGTCTATCTTTAACAATCTTTGTAAAACCAGCCGTGGGAGAGGCAGGCACTGAGTGCTGCCCAGCCGGGGGGCTCTGGCTGCCCCTCCAACTCCTGGAGTCCTTGTTTGTGGGTCCAGCATACGCCAGTGGGACCCTCCCATATGCTGTTTTTTGTTTCTCCCTGCTCTGTTAGCCTGTCCCTGTTCCTGTTCTTCATGTCCCTGTTTAAGGTGTCTCCTGAATCACCCTTCTTTGTTCCCTCTCAACTCTTTACTTTCCTGATGGCCTCATCTTTAAGAGTCGGATGTTATCACCAACCATGGGACTTGTCGACCCCCATGGCCACACTCCTACAACTCCCCCTTCTTTATTAACATAAAAGAGCTCGATTAACACAAATTAAGAAAGCAGGTTTAACACCAATTAAGAAGGCGCGATTAACAGAAATTAAGAAAGCACAATTAACACAAATTAAGAAGGCAGGATAAACACAAACTAAAACACAGAGAAAAACTGCCAGGCATACTAAGACTATCTTTAACAAACTTTGCAACCCCATCCCTGGGAGAGGCAGGCACTGAGTGCTTCCCAGCTGGGGGGCTCTGGCTGCCCCTCCAACTCCTGGAGTCCTTGTTTGTGGGTCCTGCCTATGCCAGTGGGACCCTCCCATATGCTGTTTTTTCTTTCTCCCTGCTCTGTTAGCCTGTCCCTGTTCCTGTTCTTCATGTCCCTGCTTAAGGTGTCTCCTGAATCACCCTTCTTTGTTCCCTCTCAAGGCTTTACTTTCCTCATGGCCTCATCTTTAAGAGTCGGATGTGATCACCAACCATGGGGCTTGTCGACCCCCATGGCCACACTCCCACATCTCCTCCTTCTTTATTAACATAAGAAAGCGCAATTAACACAAATTAAGAAGGCAGGATCAACACAAACTAAAACACAGAGAAAAACTGCCAGGCATACTAAGACTATCTTTAACAAACTTTGCAACCCCATCCCTGGGAGAGGCAGGAACTGAGTGCTGCCCAGCAGGGGGGCTCTGGCTGCCCCTCCAACTCCTGGAGTCCTTGTTTGGGGGTCCTGCCTATGCCAGCGAGACCCTCCCATACGCTGTTTTTTGTTTGTCCCTGTTCTGATAGCCTGTCCCTATTCATTCCTTTTTTGTTTTTGTCCCTGTTCTGTTAGACTATCCCTGTTCCTGTTCTTCATGTCCCTGTTTAAGGTGTCTCCTGAATCACCCTTCTTTGTTCCCTCTCAAGGCTTTACTTTCCTGATGGTTTCATCTTTAAGAGTCCGATGTTATCACCAACCATGGGGCTTGTCGACCCCCATGGCCACACTCCCACATCTTCCCCTTCTTTATTAACTTAAGAAAGCGCGATTAACACAAATTAAGAAGGCAGGATCAACACAAACTAAAACAGAGAAAAACTGCCAGGCATACTAAGTCTATCTTTAACAATCTTTGTAAAACCATCCCTGGGAGAGGCAGGCACTGAGTGCTGCCCAGCCGGGGGGCTCTGGCTGCCCCTCCAACTCCTGGAGTCCTTGTTTGTGGGTCCAGCATACGCCAGTGGGACCCTCCCATATGCTGTTTTTTGTTTGTCCCTGTTCTGATAGCCTGTCCCTATTCATTCCTTTTTTGTTTTTGTCCCTGTTCTGTTAGACTATCCCTGTTCCTGTTCTTCATGTCCCTGTTTAAGGTGTCTCCTGAATCACCCTTCTTTGTTCCCTCTCAACTCTTTAGTTTCCTGATGGCCTCATCTTTAAGAGTCGGATGTTATCACCAACCATGGGACTTGTCGACCCCCATGGCCAGGCTCCCACATCTCCCCCTTCTTTATTAACATAAAAGAGCTCGATTAACACAAATTAAGAAAGCAGGTTTAACACAAATTAAGAAGGCACGATTAACAGAAATTAAGAAAGCACTATTAACACAAATTAAAATACAGAGAAAAAATGCCAGGCATACTAATTCCATCTTTAACAAACTTTGTAACCACAACCCTGGGAGAGGCAGGCACTGAGTGCTGCCCAGCCGGGGGGCTCTGGCTGCCCCTCCAACTCCTGGAGTCCTTGTTTGGGGGTCCTGCCTATGCCAGCGAGACCCTCCCATACGCTGTTTTTTGTTTGTCCCTGTTCTGATAGCCTGTCCCTATTCATTACTTTTTTATTTTCGTCCCTGTTCTGTTAGACTATCCCTGTTCCTGTTCTTCATGTCCCTGTTTAAGGTGTCTCCTGAATCACCCTTCTTTGTTCCCTCTCAAGGCTTTACTTTCCTGATGGTCTCTACTTTATTAGTCAGATCTTATCACCAACCATGGGGCTTGTCTAACCCCATGGCCAGGCTCCCACATCTCCCCCTCCTTTATTAACATAAAAGAGCTCGATTAACACAAATTAAGAAAGCAGGTTTAACACAAATTAAGAAGGCGCGATTAACAGATATTAAGAAAGCAAGAGAAACACAAATTAAGAAAGCACTATTAACACAAACTAAAATACAGAGAAAAACTGCCAGGCATACTAAGTCTATCTTTAACAAACTTTATAACCCCATCCCTGGGAGAGGCAGGCACTGAGTGCTGCCCAGCCGGGGGGCTCTGGCTGCCCCTCCAACTCCTGGAGTCCTTGTTTGGGGGTCCTGCGTAAACCATCGTGGCCCTCCCATATGCTCTTTTTGGTCATCCCTGTTCTGTTAGCCTGTACCTGATCATTCCTTTTCTGTTTTTGTCCCTGTTCCGTTTTCCTGTCCCTATTCATTCCTTTTTTGTTTTTGTCCCTGTTCTGTTTGCCTGTCCCTGTTCCTCTTCTTCATGTCCCTGTTTGTATTCTTCTCGTCCCTGTTCGTTTTCATGTCCCTGTTGGGGGGCGATTTGTGGCGTAAAGACCGCTCGGACACCGGGGTTCTTTCAGGATCTGTAACTGCTACCTCATTATTGATGACATAACTTGAACTCTCTCTTACTGAGGGCATAACTTCATCTCTCAGAGTGAGGGCACAACTTCATTCTATCCCTTATTCAGGAAAGGCTCCCTTCCTATAACTTCCACCTCACAGCAGTACCTTTCCACTAATTAGTCATTGGTTAAACGATTTTGCCCTGCAACAGCAAACACCCAGCCACTTCCATGCATTAATGGCTGGAGAACTAGACACCCCAGACAAGAAGGTGTCACCTGAATCACCCTTCTTTGTTCCCTCTCAAGGCTTTACTTTCCTGATGGTCTCATCTTTAAGAGTCGGATGTTATCACCAACCATGGGGCTTGTCGACCCCCATGGCCACACTCCCACATCTTCCCCTTCTTTATTAACATAAGAAAGCACAATTAACACAAATTAAGAAGGCAGGATCAGCACAAAATAAAACACAGAGAAAAACTGCCAGGCATACTAAGTCTATCTTTAACAACCTTTGTAAACCCATCCCTGGGAGATGCAGGCACTGAGTGCTGCCCAGCCGGGGGGCTCTGGCTGCCCCTCCAACTCCTGGAGTCCTTGTTTGTGGGTCTAGCATATGCCAGCGAGACCCTCCCATAGGCTGTTTTTTGTTTCTCCCTGCTCTGTTAGCCTGTCCCTGTTCTTCATGTCCCTGTTTAAGGTGTCTCCTGAATCACCCTTCTTTGTTCCCTCTCAACTCTTTACTTTCCTGATGGCCTCATCTTTAAGAGTCGGATGTTATCACCAACCATGGGACTTGTCGACCCCCATGGCCACACTCCTACAACTCCCCCTTCTTTATTAACATAAAAGAGCTCGATTAACACAAATTAAGAAAGCAGGTTTAACACCAATTAAGAAGGCGCGATTAACAGAAATTAAGAAAGCAAGAGTAACACAAATTAAGAAAGCACTATTAACACAAACTAAAATACAGAGAAAAACTGCCAGGCATACTAATTCCATCTTTAACAAACTTTATAACCCCATCCCTGGGAGAGGCTGGCACTGAGTGCTGCCCAGCCGGGGGGCTCTGGCTGCCCCTCCAACTCCTGGAGTCCTTGTTTGGGGGTCCTGCGTAAACCATCGTGACCCTCCCATATGCTCTTTTTGGTCATCCCTGTTCTGTTAGCCTGTATCTGATCATTCCTTTTCTGTTTTTGTCCCTGTTCCGTTTGCCTGTCCCTATTCATTCCTTTTTTGTTTTTGTCCCTGTGCTGTTTGCCTGTCCCTGTTCCTCTTCTTCATGTCCCTGTTTGTATTCTTCTCGTCCCTGTTCGTTTTCATGTCCCTGTTGGGGGGCGATTTGTGGCGTAAAGACCGCACGGACACCGGGGTTCTTTCAGGATCTGTAACTGCTACCTCATTATTGATGACATAACTTGAACTCTCTCTTACTGAGGGCATAACTTCATCTCTCAGAGTGAGGGCACAACTTCATTCTATCCCTTATTCAGGAAAGGCTCCCTTCCTATAACTTCCGCCTCACAGCAGTACCTTTCCACTAACTAGTCATTGGTTAAACAATTTTGCCCTGCAACAGCAAACACCCAGCCACTTCCATGCATTAATGGCTGCAGAACTAGCCACCCCAGACAAGAAGGTGTCACCTGAATCACCCTTCTTTGTTCCCTCTCAAATCTTTAAATTCCTGATGGCCTCATCTTTAAGAGTCGGATGTTATCACCAACCATGGGGCCTGTCGACCCCCATGGCCACACTCCCACATCTTCCCCTTCTTTATTAACATAAGAAAGCGCGATTAACACAAATTAAGAAGGCAGGACCAACACAAACTAAAACACAGAGAAAGACTGCCAGGCATACTAAGTCTATGTTTAACAACCTTTGTAAAACCAGCCGTGGGAGAGGCAGGCACTGAGTGCTGCCCAGCCGGGGGGCTCTGGCTGCCCCTCCAACTCCTGGAGTCCTTGTTTCTGGGTCCTGCCTATGCCAGCGAGACCCTCCCATACGCTGTTTTTTGTTTGTCCCTGTTCTGATAGCCTGTCCCTATTCATTCCTTTTTTTGTTTTCGTCCCTGTTCTGTTAGACTATCCCTGTTCCTGTTTTTCATGTCCCTGTTTAAGGTGTCTCCTGAATCACCCTTCTTTGTGCCCTCTCAACTCTTTAGTTTCCTGATGGCCTCATCTTTAAGAGTCGGATGTTATCACCAACCATAGGGCTTGTGGACCCCCATGGCCATGCTCCCACATATCCCCCTTCTTTATTAACATAAGAAAGCGCGATTAACACAAATTAAGAAGGCAGGACCAACACAAACTAAAACACAGAGAAAAACTGCCAGGCATACTAAGTCTATCTTTAACAATCTTTGTAAAACCAGCCGTGGGAGAGGCAGGCACTGAGTGCTGCCCAGCCGGGGGGCTCTGGCTGCCCCTCCAACTCCTGGAGTCCTTGTTTGTGGGTCCAGCATACGCCAGTGGGACCCTCCCATATGCTGTTTTTTGTTTCTCCCTGCTCTGTTAGCCTGTCCCTGTTCCTGTTCTTCATGTCCCTGTTTAAGGTGTCTCCTGAATCACCCTTCTTTGTTCCCTCTCAACTCTTTACTTTCCTGATGGCCTCATCTTTAAGAGTCGGATGTTATCACCAACCATGGGACTTGTCGACCCCCATGGCCACACTCCTACAACTCCCCCTTCTTTATTAACATAAAAGAGCTCGATTAACACAAATTAAGAAAGCAGGTTTAACACCAATTAAGAAGGCGCGATTAACAGAAATTAAGAAAGCACAATTAACACAAATTAAGAAGGCAGGATAAACACAAACTAAAACACAGAGAAAAACTGCCAGGCATACTAAGACTATCTTTAACAAACTTTGCAACCCCATCCCTGGGAGAGGCAGGCACTGAGTGCTTCCCAGCTGGGGGGCTCTGGCTGCCCCTCCAACTCCTGGAGTCCTTGTTTGTGGGTCCTGCCTATGCCAGTGGGACCCTCCCATATGCTGTTTTTTCTTTCTCCCTGCTCTGTTAGCCTGTCCCTGTTCCTGTTCTTCATGTCCCTGCTTAAGGTGTCTCCTGAATCACCCTTCTTTGTTCCCTCTCAAGGCTTTACTTTCCTCATGGCCTCATCTTTAAGAGTCGGATGTGATCACCAACCATGGGGCTTGTCGACCCCCATGGCCACACTCCCACATCTCCTCCTTCTTTATTAACATAAGAAAGCGCAATTAACACAAATTAAGAAGGCAGGATCAACACAAACTAAAACACAGAGAAAAACTGCCAGGCATACTAAGTCTATGTTTAACAACCTTTGTAAAACCAGCCGTGGGAGAGGCAGGCACTGAGTGCTGCCCAGCCGGGGGGCTCTGGCTGCCCCTCCAACTCCTGGAGTCCTTGTTTCTGGGTCCTGCCTATGCCAGCGAGACCCTCCCATACGCTGTTTTTTGTTTGTCCCTGTTCTGATAGCCTGTCCCTATTCATTCTTTTTTTTGTTTTCGTCCCTGTTCTGTTAGACTATCCCTGTTCCTGTTTTTCATGTCCCTGTTTAAGGTGTCTCCTGAATCACCCTTCTTTGTTCCCTCTCAACTCTTTAGTTTCCTGATGGCCTCATCTTTAAGAGTCGGATGTTATCACCAACCATAGGGCTTGTGGACCCCCATGGCCATGCTCCCACATCTCCCCCTTCTTTATTAACATAAGAAAGCGCGATTAACACAAATTAAGAAGGCAGGACCAACACAAACTAAAACACAGAGAAAAACTGCCAGGCATACTAAGTCTATCTTTAACAATCTTTGTAAAACCAGCCGTGGGAGAGGCAGGCACTGAGTGCTGCCCAGCCGGGGGGCTCTGGCTGCCCCTCCAACTCCTGGAGTCCTTGTTTGTGGGTCCAGCATACGCCAGTGGGACCCTCCCATATGCTGTTTTTTGTTTCTCCCTGCTCTGTTAGCCTGTCCCTGTTCCTGTTCTTCATGTCCCTGTTTAAGGTGTCTCCTGAATCACCCTTCTTTGTTCCCTCTCAAGGCTTTACTTTCCTGATGGCCTCATCTTTAAGAGTCTGATGTTATCACCAACCATGGGACTTGTCGACCCCCACGGCCACACTCCTACAACTCCCCCTTCTTTATTAACATAAAAGAGCTCGATTAACACAAATTAAGAAAGCAGGTTTAACACCAATTAAGAAGGCGCGATTAACAGAAATTAAGAAAGCAAGAGTAACACAAATTAAGAAAGCACTATTAACACAAACTAAAATACAGAGAAAAACTGCCAGGCATACTAATTCCATCTTTAACAAACTTTGTAACCCCATCCCTGGGAGAGGCAGGCACTGAGTGCTGCCCAGCTGGGGGGCTCTGGCTGCCCCTCCAACTCCTGGAGTCCTTGTTTGTGGGTCCTGCCTATGCCAGCGAGACCCTCCCATACGCTGTTTTTTGTTTGTCCCTGTTCTGATAGCATGTCCCTATTAATTCCTTTTTTGTTTTTGTCCCTGTTCTGTTAGACTATCCCTGTTCCTGTTCTTCATGTCCCTGTTTAAGGTGTCTCCTGAATCACCCTTCTTTGTTCCCTCTCAAGGCTTTACTTTCCTGATGGTTTCATCTTTAAGAGCCCGATGTTATCACCAACCATGGGGCTTGTCGACCCCCATGGCCACACTCCCACATCTTCCCCTTCTTTATTAACTTAAGAAAGCGCGATTAACACAAATTAAGAAGGCAGGATCAACACAAACTAAAACAGAGAAAAACTGCCAGGCATACTAAGTCTATCTTTAACAATCTTTGTAAAACCATCCCTGGGAGAGGCAGGCACTGAGTGCTGCCCAGCCGGGGGGCTCTGGCTGCCCCTCCAACTCCTGGAGTCCTTGTTTGTGGGTCCAGCATACGCCAGTGGGACCCTCCCATATGCTGTTTTTTGTTTGTCCCTGTTCTGATAGCCTGTCCCTATTCATTCCTTTTTTGTTTTTGTCCCTGTTCTGTTAGACTATCCCTGTTCCTGTTCTTCATGTCCCTGTTTAAGGTGTCTCCTGAATCACCCTTCTTTGTTCCCTCTCAACTCTTTAGTTTCCTGATGGCCTCATCTTTAAGAGTTGGATGTTATCACCAACCATGGGACTTGTCGACCCCCATGGCCAGGCTCCCACATCTCCCCCTTCTTTATTAACATAAAAGAGCTCGATTAACACAAATTAAGAAAGCAGGTTTAACACAAATTAAGAAGGCACGATTAACAGAAATTAAGAAAGCACTATTAACACAAATTAAAATACAGAGAAAAAATGCCAGGCATACTAATTCCATCTTTAACAAACTTTGTAACCACAACCCTGGGAGAGGCAGGCACTGAGTGCTGCCCAGCCGGGGGGCTCTGGCTGCCCCTCCAACTCCTGGAGTCCTTGTTTGGGGGTCCTGCCTATGCCAGCGAGACCCTCCCATACGCTGTTTTTTGTTTGTCCCTGTTCTGATAGCCTGTCCCTATTCATTACTTTTTTATTTTCGTCCCTGTTCTGTTAGACTATCCCTGTTCCTGTTCTTCATGTCCCTGTTTAAGGTGTCTCCTGAATCACCCTTCTTTGTTCCCTCTCAAGGCTTTACTTTCCTGATGGTCTCTACTTTATTAGTCAGATCTTATCACCAACCATGGGGCTTGTCTAACCCCATGGCCAGGCTCCCACATCTCCCCCTCCTTTATTAACATAAAAGAGCTCGATTAACACAAATTAAGAAAGCAGGTTTAACACAAATTAAGAAGGCGCGATTAACAGAAATTAAGAAAGCAAGAGAAACACAAATTAAGAAAGCACTATTAACACAAACTAAAATACAGAGAAAAACTGCCAGGCATACTAAGTCTATCTTTAACAAACTTTATAACCCCATCCCTGGGAGAGGCAGGCACTGAGTGCTGCCCAGCCGGGGGGCTCTGGCTGCCCCTCCAACTCCTGGAGTCCTTGTTTGGGGGTCCTGCGTAAACCATCGTGGCCCTCCCATATGCTCTTTTTGGTCATCCCTGTTCTGTTAGCCTGTACCTGATCATTCCTTTTCTGTTTTTGTCCCTGTTCCGTTTTCCTGTCCCTATTCATTCCTTTTTTGTTTTTGTCCCTGTTCTGTTTGCCTGTCCCTGTTCCTCTTCTTCATGTCCCTGTTTGTATTCTTCTCGTCCCTGTTCGTTTTCATGTCCCTGTTGGGGGGCGATTTGTGGCGTAAAGACCGCTCGGACACCGGGGTTCTTTCAGGATCTGTAACTGCTACCTCATTATTGATGACATAACTTGAACTCTCTCTTACTGAGGGCATAACTTCATCTCTCAGAGTGAGGGCACAACTTCATTCTATCCCTTATTCAGGAAAGGCTCCCTTCCTATAACTTCCGCCTCACAGCAGTACCTTTCCACTAATTAGTCATTGGTTAAACGATTTTGCCCTGCAACAGCAAACACCCAGCCACTTCCATGCATTAATGGCTGGAGAACTAGACACCCCAGACAAGAAGGTGTCACCTGAATCACCCTTCTTTGTTCCCTCTCAAATCTTTAAATTCCTGATGGCCTCATCTTTAAGAGTCGGATGTTATCACCAACCATGGGGCCTGTCGACCCCCATGGCCACACTCCCACATCTTCCCCTTCTTTATTAACATAAGAAAGCGCGATTAACACAAATTAAGAAGGCAGGACCAACACAAACTAAAACACAGAGAAAGACTGCCAGGCATACTAAGTCTATGTTTAACAACCTTTGTAAAACCAGCCGTGGGAGAGGCAGGCACTGAGTGCTGCCCAGCCGGGGGGCTCTGGCTGCCCCTCCAACTCCTGGAGTCCTTGTTTCTGGGTCCTGCCTATGCCAGCGAGACCCTCCCATACGCTGTTTTTTGTTTGTCCCTGTTCTGATAGCCTGTCCCTATTCATTCCTTTTTTTGTTTTCGTCCCTGTTCTGTTAGACTATCCCTGTTCCTGTTTTTCATGTCCCTGTTTAAGGTGTCTCCTGAATCACCCTTCTTTGTTCCCTCTCAACTCTTTAGTTTCCTGATGGCCTCATCTTTAA
This sequence comes from Anser brachyrhynchus, assembly GCF_964034855.1. NCBI lineage: Eukaryota > Metazoa > Chordata > Aves > Anseriformes > Anatidae > Anser > Anser brachyrhynchus. The sequence goes on along the minus strand of NW_027663524.1, from coordinate 91,305 downwards.
GAGTCGGATGTTATCACCAACCATAGGGCTTGTGGACCCCCATGGCCATGCTCCCACATCTCCCCCTTCTTTATTAACATAAGAAAGCGCGATTAACACAAATTAAGAAGGCAGGACCAACACAAACTAAAACACAGAGAAAAACTGCCAGGCATACTAAGTCTATCTTTAACAATCTTTGTAAAACCAGCCGTGGGAGAGGCAGGCACTGAGTGCTGCCCAGCCGGGGGGCTCTGGCTGCCCCTCCAACTCCTGGAGTCCTTGTTTGTGGGTCCAGCATACGCCAGTGGGACCCTCCCATATGCTGTTTTTTGTTTCTCCCTGCTCTGTTAGCCTGTCCCTGTTCCTGTTCTTCATGTCCCTGTTTAAGGTGTCTCCTGAATCACCCTTCTTTGTTCCCTCTCAAGGCTTTACTTTCCTGATGGCCTCATCTTTAAGAGTCAGATGTTATCACCAACCATGGGACTTGTCGACCCCCACGGCCATGCTCCCACAACTCCCCCTTCTTTATTAACATAAAAGAGCTCGATTAACACAAATTAAGAAAGCAGGTTTAACACAAATTATGAAGGCGCGATTAACAGAAATTAAGAAAGCAAGAGTAACACAAATTAAGAAAGCACTATTAACACAAACTAAAATACAGAGAAAAACTGCCAGGCATACTAATTCCATCTTTAACAAACTTTGTAACCCCATCCCTGGGAGAGGCAGGCACTGAGTGCTTCCCAGCTGGGGGGCTCTGGCTGCCCCTCCAACTCCTGGAGTCCTTGTTTGTGGGTCCTGCCTATGCCAGCGAGACCCTCCCATACGCTGTTTTTTGTTTGTCGCTGTTCTGATAGCATGTCCCTATTCATTCCTTTTTTCTTTTGTCCCTGTTCTGTTAGCCTGTCCCTGTTCCTGTTCTTCATGTCCCTGCTTAAGGTGTCTCCTGAATCACCCTTCTTTGTTCCCTCTCAAGGCTTTACTTTCATGATGGTCTCTACTTTAAGAGTCCGATGTTATCACCAACCATGGGGCTTGTCGACCCCCATGGCCACACTCCCACATCTTCCCCTTCTTCATTAACTTAAGAAAGCGCGATTAACACAAATTAAGAAGGCAGGATCAACACAAACTAAAACACAGAGAAAAACTGCCAGGCATACTAATTCCATCTTCTATAGACTTTGTAACCCCATCCCTGGGAGATGCAGGCACTGAGTGCTGCCCAGCAGGGGGGCTCTGGCTTCCCCTCCAACTCCTGGAGTCCTTCTTTGTGGGTCCTGCCTATGCCAGCGAGACCCTCCCATACGCTGTTTTTTGTTTGTCCCTGTTCTGATAGCCTGTCCCTATTCATTCCTTTTTTGTTTTCCTCCCTGTTCTGTTAGACTATCCCTGTTCCTGTTCTTCATGTCCCTGGTTAAGGTGTCTCCTGAATCACCCTTCTTTGTTCCCTCTCAAGGCTTTACTTTCCTGATGGTCTCATCTTTAAGAGTCGGATGTTATCACCAACCATGGGGCTTGTCGACCCCCATGGCCACACTCCCACATCTTCCCCTTCTTTATTAACATAAGAAAGCACAATTAACACAAATTAAGAAGGCAGGATCAGCACAAAATAAAACACAGAGAAAAACTGCCAGGCATACTAAGTCTATCTTTAACAACCTTTGTAAACCCATCCCTGGGAGATGCAGGCACTGAGTGCTGCCCAGCCGGGGGGCTCTGGCTGCCCCTCCAACTCCTGGAGTCCTTGTTTGTGGGTCTAGCATATGCCAGCGAGACCCTCCCATAGGCTGTTTTTTGTTTCTCCCTGCTCTGTTAGCCTGTCCCTGTTCTTCATGTCCCTGTTTAAGGTGTCTCCTGAATCACCCTTCTTTGTTCCCTCTCAACTCTTTACTTTCCTGATGGCCTCATCTTTAAGAGTCGGATGTTATCACCAACCATGGGACTTGTCGACCCCCATGGCCACACTCCTACAACTCCCCCTTCTTTATTAACATAAAAGAGCTCGATTAACACAAATTAAGAAAGCAGGTTTAACACCAATTAAGAAGGCGCGATTAACAGAAATTAAGAAAGCAAGAGTAACACAAATTAAGAAAGCACTATTAACACAAACTAAAATACAGAGAAAAACTGCCAGGCATACTAATTCCATCTTTAACAAACTTTATAACCCCATCCCTGGGAGAGGCTGGCACTGAGTGCTGCCCAGCCGGGGGGCTCTGGCTGCCCCTCCAACTCCTGGAGTCCTTGTTTGGGGGTCCTGCGTAAACCATCGTGACCCTCCCATATGCTCTTTTTGGTCATCCCTGTTCTGTTAGCCTGTATCTGATCATTCCTTTTCTGTTTTTGTCCCTGTTCCGTTTGCCTGTCCCTATTCATTCCTTTTTTGTTTTTGTCCCTGTGCTGTTTGCCTGTCCCTGTTCCTCTTCTTCATGTCCCTGTTTGTATTCTTCTCGTCCCTGTTCGTTTTCATGTCCCTGTTGGGGGGCGATTTGTGGCGTAAAGACCGCACGGACACCGGGGTTCTTTCAGGATCTGTAACTGCTACCTCATTATTGATGACATAACTTGAACTCTCTCTTACTGAGGGCATAACTTCATCTCTCAGAGTGAGGGCACAACTTCATTCTATCCCTTATTCAGGAAAGACTCCCTTCCTATAACTTCAGCCTCACAGCATTACCTTTCCACTAACTAGTCATTGGTTAAACAATTTTGCCCTGCAACAGCAAACACCCGGCCACTTCCATGCATTAATGGCTGGAGAACTAGCCACCCCAGACAAGAAGGTGTCACCTGAATCACCCTTCTTTGTTCCCTCTCAAATCTTTAAATTCCTGATGGCCTCATCTTTAAGAGTCGGATGTTATCACCAACCATGGGGCCTGTCGACCCCCATGGCCACACTCCCACATCTTCCCCTTCTTTATTAACATAAGAAAGCGCGATTAACACAAATTAAGAAGGCAGGACCAACACAAACTAAAACACAGAGAAAGACTGCCAGGCATACTAAGTCTATGTTTAACAACCTTTGTAAAACCAGCCGTGGGAGAGGCAGGCACTGAGTGCTGCCCAGCCGGGGGGCTCTGGCTGCCCCTCCAACTCCTGGAGTCCTTGTTTCTGGGTCCTGCCTATGCCAGCGAGACCCTCCCATACGCTGTTTTTTGTTTGTCCCTGTTCTGATAGCCTGTCCCTATTCATTCCTTTTTTTGTTTTCGTCCCTGTTCTGTTAGACTATCCCTGTTCCTGTTTTTCATGTCCCTGTTTAAGGTGTCTCCTGAATCACCCTTCTTTGTTCCCTCTCAACTCTTTAGTTTCCTGATGGCCTCATCTTTAAGAGTCGGATGTTATCACCAACCATAGGGCTTGTGGACCCCCATGGCCATGCTCCCACATCTCCCCCTTCTTTATTAACATAAGAAAGCGCGATTAACACAAATTAAGAAGGCAGGACCAACACAAACTAAAACACAGAGAAAAACTGCCAGGCATACTAAGTCTATCTTTAACAATCTTTGTAAAACCAGCCGTGGGAGAGGCAGGCACTGAGTGCTGCCCAGCCGGGGGGCTCTGGCTGCCCCTCCAACTCCTGGAGTCCTTGTTTGTGGGTCCAGCATACGCCAGTGGGACCCTCCCATATGCTGTTTTTTGTTTCTCCCTGCTCTGTTAGCCTGTCCCTGTTCCTGTTCTTCATGTCCCTGTTTAAGGTGTCTCCTGAATCACCCTTCTTTGTTCCCTCTCAAGGCTTTACTTTCCTGATGGCCTCATCTTTAAGAGTCAGATGTTATCACCAACCATGGGACTTGTCGACCCCCACGGCCATGCTCCCACAACTCCCCCTTCTTTATTAACATAAAAGAGCTCGATTAACACAAATTAAGAAAGCAGGTTTAACACAAATTAAGAAGGCGCGATTAACAGAAATTAAGAAAGCAAGAGTAACACAAATTAAGAAAGCACTATTAACACAAACTAAAATACAGAGAAAAACTGCCAGGCATACTAATTCCATCTTTAACAATCTTTGTAACCCCATCCCTGGGAGAGGCAGGCACTGAGTGCTTCCCAGCTGGGGGGCTCTGGCTGCCCCTCCAACTCCTGGAGTCCTTGTTTCTGGGTCCTGCCTATGCCAGCGAGACCCTCCCATACGCTGTTTTTTGTTTGTCGCTGTTCTGATAGCATGTCCCTATTCATTCCTTTTTTCTTTTGTCCCTGTTCTGTTAGCCTGTCCCTGTTCCTGTTCTTCATGTCCCTGCTTAAGGTGTCTCCTGAATCACCCTTCTTTGTTCCCTCTCAAGGCTTTACTTTCATGATGGTCTCTACTTTAAGAGTCCGATGTTATCACCAACCATGGGGCTTGTCGACCCCCATGGCCACACTCCCACATCTTCCCCTTCTTCATTAACTTAAGAAAGCGCGATTAACACAAATTAAGAAGGCAGGATCAACACAAACTAAAACACAGAGAAAAACTGCCAGGCATACTAATTCCATCTTTTACAGACTTTGTAACCCCATCCCTGGGAGATGCAGGCACTGAGTGCTGCCCAGCAGGGGGGCTCTGGCTTCCCCTCCAACTCCTGGAGTCCTTCTTTGTGCGTCCTGCCTATGCCAGCGAGACCCTCCCATACGCTGTTTTTTGTTTGTCCCTGTTCTGATAGCCTGTCCCTATTCATTCCTTTTTTGTTTTCCTCCCTGTTCTGTTAGACTATCCCTGTTCCTGTTCTTCATGTCCCTGGTTAAGGTGTCTCCTGAATCACCCTTCTTTGTTCCCTCTCAAGGCTTTACTTTCCTGATGGTCTCATCTTTAAGAGTCGGATGTTATCACCAACCATGGGGCTTGTCGACCCCCATGGCCACACTCCCACATCTTCCCCTTCTTTATTAACATAAGAAAGCACAATTAACACAAATTAAGAAGGCAGGATCAGCACAAACTAAAACACAGAGAAAAACTGCCAGGCATACTAAGTCTATCTTTAACAACCTTTGTAAACCCATCCCTGGGAGATGCAGGCACTGAGTGCTGCCCAGCCGGGGGGCTCTGGCTGCCCCTCCAACTCCTGGAGTCCTTGTTTGTGGGTCTAGCATATGCCAGCGAGACCCTCCCATACGCTGTTTTTTGTTTCTCCCTGCTCTGTTAGCCTGTCCCTGTTCTTCATGTCCCTGTTTAAGGTGTCTCCTGAATCACCCTTCTTTGTTCCCTCTCAACTCTTTACTTTCCTGATGGCCTCATCTTTAAGAGTCGGATGTTATCACCAACCATGGGACTTGTCGACCCCCATGGCCACACTCCTACAACTCCCCCTTCTTTATTAACATAAAAGAGCTCGATTAACACAAATTAAGAAAGCAGGTTTAACACGAATTAAGAAGGCGCGATTAACAGAAATTAAGAAAGCAAGAGTAACACAAATTAAGAAAGCACTATTAACACAAACTAAAATACAGAGAAAAACTGCCAGGCATACTAATTCCATCTTTAACAAACTTTATAACCCCATCCCTGGGAGAGGCTGGCACTGAGTGCTGCCCAGCCGGGGGGCTCTGGCTGCCCCTCCAACTCCTGGAGTCCTTGTTTGGGGGTCCTGCGTAAACCATCGTGACCCTCCCATATGCTCTTTTTGGTCATCCCTGTTCTGTTAGCCTGTATCTGATCATTCCTTTTCTGTTTTTGTCCCTGTTCCGTTTGCCTGTCCCTATTCATTCCTTTTTTGTTTTTGTCCCTGTGCTGTTTGCCTGTCCCTGTTCCTCTTCTTCATGTCCCTGTTTGTATTCTTCTCGTCCCTGTTCGTTTTCATGTCCCTGTTGGGGGGCGATTTGTGGCGTAAAGACCGCACGGACACCGGGGTTCTTTCAGGATCTGTAACTGCTACCTCATTATTGATGACATAACTTGAACTCTCTCTTACTGAGGGCATAACTTCATCTCTCAGAGTGAGGGCACAACTTCATTCTATCCCTTATTCAGGAAAGACTCCCTTCCTATAACTTCAGCCTCACAGCATTACCTTTCCACTAACTAGTCATTGGTTAAACAATTTTGCCCTGCAACAGCAAACACCCGGCCACTTCCATGCATTAATGGCTGGAGAACTAGCCACCCCAGACAAGAAGGTGTCACCTGAATCACCCTTCTTTGTTCCCTCTCAAATCTTTAAATTCCTGATGGCCTCATCTTTAAGAGTCGGATGTTATCACCAACCATGGGGCCTGTCGACCCCCATGGCCACACTCCCACATCTTCCCCTTCTTTATTAACATAAGAAAGCGCGATTAACACAAATTAAGAAGGCAGGACCAACACAAACTAAAACACAGAGAAAAACTGCCAGGCATACTAAGACTATCTTTAACAAACTTTGCAACCCCATCCCTGGGATAGGCAGGCACTGAGTGCTGCCCAACCGGGGGGCTCTGGCTGCCCCTCCAACTCCTGGAGTCCTTGTTTGGGGGTCCTGCGTAAGCCAGCGTGACCCTCCCATAAGCTCTTTTTGTTCGTCCCTGTTCTGTTAGCCTGTACCTATTCATTCCTTTTTTTTTCTTTTATCTGTTCCGTTTGCCTGTCCCTATTCATTCCTTTTTTGTTTTTGTCCCTGTTCTGTTAGCCTGTCCCTGTTCCTGTTCTTCATGTCCCTGTTTGTTTTCTTCTCGTCCCTGTTCGTTTTCTTGTCCCTGTTGGGGGGCGATTTGTGGCGTAAAGACCGCATGGACAACGGGGTTCTTTCAGGATCTGTAACTGCTACCTCTTTATTGATGACATAACTTGAACTCTCTCTTACTGAGGGCATAACTTCATCTCTCAGAGTGAGGGCACAACTTCATTCTATCCCTTATTCAGGAAAGGCTCCCTTCCTATAACTTCCGCCTCACAGCAGTACCTTTCCACTAACTAGTCATTGGTCAACAACTTTGCCCGGCAACAGCAAACACCCAGCCACTTCCATGCATTAATGGCTGGAGAACTAGCCACCCCAGACAAGAAGGTGTCACCTGAATCACCCTTCTTTGTTCCCTCTCAACTCTTTAAATTCCTGATGGTCTCATCCTTAAGAGTTGGATGTTATCACCAACCATGGGACTTGTCGACCCCCATGGCCACGCTCCCACATCTCCTCCTTCTTTATTAACATAAAAGAGCTCGATTAACACAAATTAAGAAAGCAGGTTTAACACAAATTATGAAGGCGCGATTAACAGAAATTAAGAAAGCAAGAGTAACACAAATTAAGAAAGCACTATTAACACAAACTAAAATACAGAGAAAAACTGCCAGGCATACTAATTCCATCTTTAACAAACTTTGTAACCCCATCCCTGGGAGAGGCAGGCACTGAGTGCTGCCCAGCCGGGGGGCTCTGGCTGCCCCTCCAACTCCTGGAGTCCTTGTTTCTGGGTCCTGCCTATGCCAGCGAGACCCTCCCATACGCTGTTTTTTGTTTGTCCCTGTTCTGTTAGACTGTCCCTGTTCCTGTTCTTCATGTCCCTGTTTAAGGTGTCTCCTGAATCACCCTTCTTTGTTCCCTCTCAAGGCTTTACTTTCCTCATGGCCTCATCTTTAAGAGTCGGATGTTATCACCAACCATGGGACTTGTCGACCCCCATGGCCAGGCTCCCACATCTCCCCCTTCTTTATTAACCTAAAAGAACTCGATTAACACAAATTAAGAAAGCAGGTTTAACACAAATTTAGAAGGCGCGATTAACAGAAATTAAGAAAGCAAGAGTAACACAAATTAAGAAAGCACTATTAACACAAACTAAAATACAGAGAAAAACTGCCAGGCATACTAATTCCATCTTTAACAAACTTTGTAACCCCATCCCTGGGAGAGGCAGGCACTGAGTGCTGCCCAGCTGGGGGGCTCTGGCTGCCCCTCCAACTCCTGGAGTCCTTGTTTGTGGGTCCTGCCTATGCCAGCGAGACCCTCCCATAGGCTGTTTTTTGTTTGTCCCTGTTCTGATAGCCTGTCCCTATTCATTCCTTTTTTGTTTTTGTCCCTGTTCTGTTAGACTATCCCTGTTCCTGTTCTTCATGTCCCTCCTTAAGGTGTCTCCTGAATCACCCTTCTTTGTTCCCTCTCAAGGCTTTACTTTCCTCATGGTCTCATCTTTAAGAGTCGGATGTGATCACCAACCATGGGGCTTGTCGACCCCCATGGCCACACTCCCACATCTTCCCCTTCTTTATTAACATAAGAAAGCGCAATTAACACAAATTAAGAAGGCAGGATCAACACAAACTAAAACACAGAGAAAAACTGCCAGGCATACTAAGTCTATCTTTAACAATCTTTGTAAAACCATCCCTGGGAGAGGCAGGCACTGAGTGCTGCCCAGCCGGGGGGCTCTGGCTGCCCCTCCAACTCCTGGAGTCCTTGTTTCTGGGTCCTGCCTATGCCAGCGAGACCCTCCCATAGGCTGTTTTTTGTTTGTCCCTGTTCTGATAGCCTGTCCCTATTCATTCCCTTTTTGTTTTCGTCCCTGTTCTGTTAGACTATCCCTGTTCCTGTTCTTCATGTCCCTGCTTAAGGTGTCTCCTGAATCACCCTTCTTTATTCCCTCTCAAGGCTTTACTTTCCTGATGGTCTCATCTTTAAGAGTTGGATGTTATCACCAACCATGGGACTTGTCGACCCCCATGGCCATGCTCCCACATCTCCCCCTTCTTTATTAACATAAAAGAGCTCGATTAACACAAATTAAGAAGGCGCGATTAACAGAAATTAAGAAAGCAAGAGTAACACAAATTAAGAAAGCACTATTAACACAAACTAAAATACAGAGAAAAACTGCCAGGCATACTAATTCCATCTTTAACAAACTTTGCAACCCCATCGCGGGGAGTGGCAGGCACTGAGTGCTGCCCAGCTGGGGGGCTCTGGCTGCCCCTCCAACTCCTGGAGTCCTTGTTTGTGGGTCCTGCCTATGCCAGCGAGACCCTCCCATACGCTGTTTTTTGTTTGTCCCTGTTCTGATAGCCTGTCCCTATTAATTCCTTTTTTGTGTTTGTCCCTGTTCTGTTAGACTATCCCTGTTCCTGTTCTTCATGTCCCTGTTTAAGCTGTCTCCTGAATCACCCTTCTTTGTTCCCTCTCAAGGCTTTCCTTTCCTGATGGTCTCATCCTTAAGAGTCCGATGTTATCACCAACCATGGGGCTTGTCGACCCCCATGGCCACACTCCCACATCTCCTCCTTCTTTATTAACATAAGAAAGCGCAATTAACACAAATTAAGAAGGCAGGATCAACACAAACTAAAACACAGAGAAAAACTGCCAGGCATACTAAGACTATCTTTAACAAACTTTGCAACCCCATCCCTGGGAGTGGCAGGCACTGAGTGCTTCCCAGCTGGGGGGCTCTGGCTGCCCCTCCAACTCCTGGAGTCCTTGTTTGTGGGTCCTGCCTATGCCAGCGAGACCCTCCCATAGGCTGTTTTTTGTTTCTCCCTGCTCTGTTAGCCTGTCCCTGTTCCTGTTCTTCATGTCCCTGCTTAAGGTGTCTCCTGAATCACCCTTCTTTGTTCCCTCTCAAGGCTTTACTTTCCTCATGGCCTCATCTTTAAGAGTCGGATGTGATCACCAACCATGGGGCTTGTCGGCCCCCATGGCCACACTCCCACATCTCCTCCTTCTTTATTAACATAAGAAAGCGCAATTAACACAAATTAAGAAGGCAGGATCAACACAAACTAAAACACAGAGAAAAACTGCCAGGCATACTAAGACTATCTTTAACAAACTTTGCAACCCCATCCCTGGGAGAGGCAGGCACTGAGTGCTGCCCAGCCGGGGGGCTCTGGCTGCCCCTCCAACTCCTGGAGTCCTTGTTTGGGGGTCCTGCCTATGCCAGCGAGACCCTCCCATACGCTGTTTTTTGTTTGTCCCTGTTCTGATAGCCTGTCCCTATTCATTCCTTTTTTGTTTTTGTCCCTGTTCTGTTAGACTATCCCTGTTCCTGTTCTTCATGTCCCTGTTTAAGGTGTCTCCTGAATCACCCTTCTTTGTTCCCTCTCAAGGCTTTACTTTCCTCATGGTCTCATCTTTAAGAGTCCGATGTTATCACCAACCATGGGGCTTGTCGACCCCCATGGCCACACTCCCACACCTTCCCCTTCTTTATTAACTTAAGAAAGCGCGATTAACACAAATTAAGAAGGCAGGATCAACACAAACTAAAACAGAGAAAAACTGCCAGGCATACTAAGTCTATCTTTAACAATCTTTGTAAAACCATCCCTGGGAGAGGCAGGCACTGAGTGCTGCCCAGCCGGGGGGCTCTGGCTGCCCCTCCAACTCCTGGAGTCCTTGTTTGTGGGTCCAGCATACGCCAGTGGGACCCTCCCATATGCTGTTTTTTGTTTGTCCCTGTTCTGATAGCCTGTCCCTATTCATTCCTTTTTTGTTTTTGTCCCTGTTCTGTTAGCCTGTCCCTGTTCCTGTTCTTCATGTCCCTGTTTAAGGTGTCTCCTGAATCACCCTACTTTGTTCCCTCTCAACTCTTTACTTTCCTGATGGCCTCATCTTTAAGAGTTGGATGTTATCACCAACCATAGGGCTTGTGGACCCCCATGGCCATGCTCCCACATCTCCCCCTTCTTTATTAACATAAAAGAGCTCGATTAACACAAATTAAGAAAGCAGGTTTAACACAAATTAAGAAGGCGCGATTAACAGAAATTAAGAAAGCAAGAGAAACACAAATTAAGAAAGCACTCAACACAAATTAAAATACAGAGAAAAAGTGCCAGGCATACTAATTCCATCTTTAACAAACTTTGTAACCCCATCCCTGGGAGAGGCAGGCACTGAGTGCTTCCCAGCTGGGGGGCTCTGCCTGCCCCTCCAACTCCTGGAGTCCTTGTTTGTGGGTCCAGCATGTGCCAGTGGGACCCTCCCATATGCTGTTTTTTGTTTCTCCCTGCTCTGTTAGCCTGTCCCTGTTCCTGTTCTTCATGTCCCTGTTTAAGGTGTCTCCTGAATCACCCTTCTTTGTTCCCTCTCAAGGCTTTACTTTCCTCATGGCCTCATCTGTAAGAGTCGGATGTGATCACCAACCATGGGGCTTGTCGACCCCCATGGCCACACTCCCACATCTCCTCCTTCTTTATTAACATAAGAAAGCGCAATTAACACAAATTAAGAAGGCAGGATCAACACAAACTAAAACACAGAGAAAAACTGCCAGGCATACTAAGACTATCTTTAACAAACTTTGCAACCCCATCCCTGGGAGAGGCAGGCACTGAGTGCTGCCCAGCCGGGGGGCTCTGGCTGCCCCTCCACCTCCTGGAGTCCTTGTTTGTGGGTCCTGCGTAAGCCAGCGTGACCCTCCCATAAGCTCTTTTTGTTCGTCCCTGTTCTGTTAGCCTGTACCTATTCATTCCTTTTTTTTTCTTTTTCCTGTTCCGTTTGCCTGTCCCTATTCATTCCTTTTTTGTTTTTGTCCCTGTTCTGTTAGCCTGTCCCTGTTCCTGTTCTTCATGTCCCTGTTTGTTTTCTTCTCGTCCCTGTTCGTTTTCTTGTCCCTGTTGGGGGGCGATTTGTGGCGTAAAGACCGCACGGACAACAGGGTTCTTTCAGGATCTGTAACTGCTACCTCTTTATTGATGACATAACTTGAACTCTCTCTTACTGAGGGCATAACTTCACCTCTCAGAGTGAGGGCACAACTTCATTCTATCCCTTATTCAGGAAAGGCTCCCTTCCTATAACTTCCGCCTCACAGCAGTACCTTTCCACTAACTAGTCATTGGTCAACAACTTTGCCCGGCAACAGCAAACACCCAGCCACTTCCATGCATTAATGGCTGGAGAACTAGCCACCCCAGACAAGAAGGTGTCACCTGAATCACCCTTCTTTGTTCCCTCTCAACTCTTTAAATTCCTGATGGTCTCATCCTTAAGAGTTGGATGTTATCACCAACCATGGGACTTGTCGACCCCCATGGCCACGCTCCCACATCTCCCCCTTCTTTATTAACATAAAAGAGCTCGATTAACACAAATTAAGAAAGCAGGTTTAACACAAATTATGAAGGCGCGATTAACAGAAATTAAGAAAGCAAGAGTAACACAAATTAAGAAAGCAGTATTAACACAAACTAAAATACAGAGAAAAACTGCCAGGCATACTAATTCCATCTTTAACAAACTTTGTAACCCCATCCCTGGGAGAGGCAGGCACTGAGTGCTGCCCAGCCGGGGGGCTCTGGCTGCCCCTCCAACTCCTGGAGTCCTTGTTTCTGGGTCCTGCCTATGCCAGCGAGACCCTCCCATACGCTGTTTTTTGTTTGTCCCTGTTCTGTTAGCCTGTCCCTGTTCCTGTTCTTCATGTCCCTGTTTAAGCTGTCTCCTGAATCACCCTTTGTTCCCTCTCAGGGCTTTACTTTCCTGATGGTCTCATCTTTAAGAGTCTGATGTTATCACCAACCACGGGGCTTGTCGACCCCCATGGCCACACTCCCACATCTTCCCCTTCTTTATTAACTTAAAAAAGCGCGATTAACACAAATTAAGAAGGCAGAATCAGCACAAACTAAAACACAGATAAAAACTGCCAGGCATACTAAGTCTATCTTTAACAATCTTTGTAAAACCAGCCGTGGGAGAGGCAGGCACTGAGTGCTGCCCAGCCGGGGGCTCTGGCTGACCCTCCAACTCCTGGAGTCCTTGTTTGGGGGTCCTGCCTATGCCAGCGAGACCCTCCCATACGCTGTTTTTTGTTTGTCCCTGTTCTGATAGCCTGTCCCTATTCATTCCTTTTTTGTTTTCGTCCCTGTTCTGTTAGACTATCCCTGTTCCTGTTCTTCATGTCCCTGTTTAAGGTGTCTCCTGAATCACCCTTCTTTGTTCCCTCTCAACTCTTTACTTTCCTGATGGCCTCATCTTTAAGAGTCCGATGTTATCACCAACCATGGGGCTTGTCGACCCCCATGGCCACACTCCCACATCTCCCCCTTCTTTATTAACATAAGAGAGCTCGATTAACACAAATTAAGAAAGCAGGTTTAACACAAATTATGAAGGCGCGATTAACAGAAATTAAGAAAGCAAGAGTAACACAAATTAAGAAAGCACTATTAACACAAACTAAAACACAGAGAAAAACTGCCAGGCATACTAATTCCATCTTTAACAAACTTTGTAAAACCAACCCTGGGAGAGGCAGGCACTGAGTGCTGCCCAGCTGGGGGGCTCTGGCTGCCCCTCCAACTCCTGGAGTCCTTGTTTGGGGTCCTGCGTAAGCCGGCGTGACCCTCCCATACGCTCTTTTTGTTCGTCCCTGTTCTGTTAGCCTGTACCTATTCATTCCTTTTCTGTTTTTGTCCCTGTTCCGTTTGCCTGTCCCTATTCATTCCTTTTTTGTTTTTGTCCCTGTTCTGTTAGCCTGTCCCTGTTCCTGTTCTTCATGTCCCTGTTTGTTTTCTTCTTGTCCCTGTTCGTTTTCATGTCCCTGTTGGGGGGCGATTTGTGGCGTAAAGACCGCACGGACAACGGGGTTCTTTCAGGATCTGTAACTGCTACCTCATTATTGATGACATAACTTGAACTCTCTCTTACTGAGGGCATAACTTCATCTCTCAGAGTGAGGGCACAACTTCATTCTATCCCTTATTCAGGAAAGGCTCCCTTCCTATAATTTCCGCCTCACAGCAGTACCTTTCCACTAACTAGTCATTGGTCAACAACTTTGCCCAGCAACAGCAAACACCCAGCAACTTCCATGCTTTAATGGCTGGAGAACAAGCCACCCCAGACAAGAAGGTGTCACCTGAATCACCCTTCTTTGTTCCCTCTCAACTCTTTAAATTCCTGATGGTCTCATCCTTAAGAGTTGGATGTTATTACCAACCATGGGGCTTGTCGACCCCCATGGCCACACTCCCACATCTTCCCCTTCTTTATTAACTTAAAAAAGCGCGTTTAACACAAATTAAGAAGGCAGGATCAACACAAACTAAAACACAGAGAAAAACTGCCAGGCATACTAATTCTATCTTTAACAATCTTTGTAAAACCATCCCTGGGAGAGGCAGGCACTGAGTGCTGCCCAGCCGGGGGGCTCTGGCTGCCCCTCCAACTCCTGGAGTCCTTGTTTGTGGGTCCAGCATACGCCAGTGGGACCCTCCCATATGCTGTTTTTTGTTTCTCCCTGCTCTGTTAGCCTGCCCCTGTTCCTGTTCTTCATGTCCCTGTTTAAGGTGTCTCCTGAATCACCCTTCTTTGTTCCCTCTCAAGGCTTTACTTTCCTGATGGCCTCGTCTTTAAGAGTCCGATGTTATCACCAACCATGGGACTTGTCCACCCCCATGGCCAGGCTCCCACATCTCCCCCTTCTTTATTAACATAAAAGAGCTCGATTAACACAAATTAAGAAAGCAGGTTTAACACAAATTAAGAAGGCGCGATTAACAGAAATTAAGAAAGCAAGAGTAACACAAATTAAGAAAGCACTATTAACACAAACTAAAATACAGAGAAAAACTGCCAGGCATACTAATTCCATCTTTAACAAACTTTGTAACCCCATCCCTGGGAGAGGCAGGCACTGAGTGCTGCCCAGCTGGGGGGCTCTGGCTGCCCCTCCAACTCCTGGAGTCCTTGTTTGTGGGTCCTGCCTATGCCAGCGAGACCCTCCCATATGCTGTTTTTTGTTTGTCCCTGTTCTGATAGCCTGTCCCTATTCATTCCTTTTTTGTATTTGTCCCTGTTCTGTTAGACTATCCCTGTTCCTGTTCTTCATGTCCCTGTTTAAGGTGTCTCCTGAATCACCCTTCTTTGTCCCCTCTCAAGGCTTTACTTTCCTCATGGCCTCATCTTTAAGAGTCGGATGTGATCACCAACCATGGGGCTTGTCGACCCCCATGGCCACACTCCCACATCTCCTCCTTCTTTATTAACATAAGAAAGCGCAATTAACACAAATTTAGAAGGCAGGATCAACACAAACTAAAACACAGAGAAAAACTGCCAGGCATACTAAGACTATCTTTAACAAACTTTGCAACCCCATCCCTGGGAGTGGCAGGCACTGAGTGCTTCCCAGCTGGGGGGCTCTGGCTGCCCCTCCAACTCCTGGAGTCCTTGTTTGTGGGTCCTGCCTATGCCAGTGGGACCCTCCCATATGCTGTTTTTTGTTTCTCCCTGCTCTGTTAGCCTGTCCCTGTTCCTGTTCTTCATGTCCCTGCTTAAGGTGTCTCCTGAATCACCCTTCTTTGTTCCCTCTCAAGGCTTTACTTTCCTCATGGCCTCATCTTTAAGAGTCGGATGTGATCACCAACCATGGGGCTTGTCGACCCCCATGGCCACACTCCCACATCTCCTCCTTCTTTATTAACATAAGAAAGCGCAATTAACACAAATTAAGAAGGCAGGATCAACACAAACTAAAACACAGAGAAAAACTGCCAGGCATTCTAAGACTATCTTTAACAAACTTTGCAACCCCATCCCTGGGAGAGGCAGGCACTGAGTGCTGCCCAGCCGGGGGGCTCTGGCTGCCCCTCCAACTCCTGGAGTCCTTTTTTGGGGGTCCTGCCTATGCCAGCGAGACCCTCCCATACGCTGTTTTTTGTTTGTCCCTGTTCTGATAGCCTGTCCCTATTCATTCCTTTTTTGTTTTTGTCCCTGTTCTGTTAGACTATCCCTGTTCCTGTTCTTCATGTCCCTGTTTAAGGTGTCTCCTGAATCACCCTTCTTTGTTCCCTCTCAAGGCTTTACTTTCCTGATGGTTTCATCTTTAAGAGTCGGATGTGATCACCAACCATGGGGCTTGTCGACCCCCATGGCCACACTCCCACATCTTCCCCTTCTTTATTAACTTAAGAAAGCGCGATTAACACAAATTAAGAAAGCGGGTTTAACACAAATTAAGAAGGCACGATTAACAGAAATTAAGAAAGCTAGAGAAACACAAATTAAGAAAGCACTATTAACACAAATTAAAATACAGAGAAAAAATGCCAGGCATACTAATTCCATCTTTAACAAACTTTGTAACCACAACCCTGGGAGAGGCAGGCACTGAGTGCTGCCCAGCCGGGGGGCTCTGGCTGCCCCTCCAACTCCTGGAGTCCTTTTTTCTGGGTCCTGCCTATGCCAGCGAGACCCTCCCATACGCTGTTTTTTGTTTGTCCCTGTTCTGATAGCATGTCCCTATTCATTACTTTTTTGTTTTTGTCCCTGTTCTGTTAGACTATCCCTGTTCCTGTTCTTCATGTCCCTGTTTAAGGTGTCTCCTGAATCACCCTTCTTTGTTCCCTCTCAAGGCTTTACTTTCCTGATGGTCTCTACTTTATTAGTCAGATCTTATCACCAACCATGGGGCTTGTCTAACCCCATGGCCAGGCTCCCACATCTCCCCCTCCTTTATTAACATAAAAGAGCTCGATTAACACAAATTAAGAAAGCAGGTTTAACACAAATTAAGAAGGCGCGATTAACAGAAATTAAGAAAGCAAGAGAAACACAAATTAAGAAAGCACTATTAACACAAACTAAAATACAGAGAAAAACTGCCAGGCATACTAAGTCTATCTTTAACAAACTTTATAACCCCATCCCTGGGAGAGGCAGGCACTGAGTGCTGCCCAGCCGGGGGGCTCTGGCTGCCCCTCCAACTCCTGGAGTCCTTGTTTGGGGGTCCTGCGTAAACCATCGTGGCCCTCCCATATGCTCTTTTTGGTCATCCCTGTTCTGTTAGCCTGTACCTGATCATTCCTTTTCTGTTTTTGTCCCTGTTCCGTTTTCCTGTCCCTATTCATTCCTTTTTTGTTTTTGTCCCTGTTCTGTTTGCCTGTCCCTGTTCCTCTTCTTCATGTCCCTGTTTGTATTCTTCTCGTCCCTGTTCGTTTTCATGTCCCTGTTGGGGGGCGATTTGTGGCGTAAAGACCGCTCGGACACCGGGGTTCTTTCAGGATCTGTAACTGCTACCTCATTATTGATGACATAACTTGAACTCTCTCTTACTGAGGGCATAACTTCATCTCTCAGAGTGAGGGCACAACTTCATTCTATCCCTTATTCAGGAAAGGCTCCCTTCCTATAACTTCCACCTCACAGCAGTACCTTTCCACTAATTAGTCATTGGTTAAACGATTTTGCCCTGCAACAGCAAACACCCAGCCACTTCCATGCATTAATGGCTGGAGAACTAGACACCCCAGACAAGAAGGTGTCACCTGAATCACCCTTCTTTGTTCCCTCTCAAATCTTTAAATTCCTGATGGCCTCATCTTTAAGAGTCGGATGTTATCACCAACCATGGGGCCTGTCGACCCCCATGGCCACACTCCCACATCTTCCCCTTCTTTATTAACATAAGAAAGCGCGATTAACACAAATTAAGAAGGCAGGACCAACACAAACTAAAACACAGAGAAAGACTGCCAGGCATACTAAGTCTATGTTTAACAACCTTTGTAAAACCAGCCGTGGGAGAGGCAGGCACTGAGTGCTGCCCAGCCGGGGGGCTCTGGCTGCCCCTCCAACTCCTGGAGTCCTTGTTTCTGGGTCCTGCCTATGCCAGCGAGACCCTCCCATACGCTGTTTTTTGTTTGTCCCTGTTCTGATAGCCTGTCCCTATTCATTCCTTTTTTTGTTTTCGTCCCTGTTCTGTTAGACTATCCCTGTTCCTGTTTTTCATGTCCCTGTTTAAGGTGTCTCCTGAATCACCCTTCTTTGTTCCCTCTCAACTCTTTAGTTTCCTGATGGCCTCATCTTTAAGAGTCGGATGTTATCACCAACCATAGGGCTTGTGGACCCCCATGGCCATGCTCCCACATCTCCCCCTTCTTTATTAACATAAGAAAGCGCGATTAACACAAATTAAGAAGGCAGGACCAACACAAACTAAAACACAGAGAAAAACTGCCAGGCATACTAAGTCTATCTTTAACAATCTTTGTAAAACCAGCCGTGGGAGAGGCAGGCACTGAGTGCTGCCCAGCCGGGGGGCTCTGGCTGCCCCTCCAACTCCTGGAGTCCTTGTTTGTGGGTCCAGCATACGCCAGTGGGACCCTCCCATATGCTGTTTTTTGTTTCTCCCTGCTCTGTTAGCCTGTCCCTGTTCCTGTTCTTCATGTCCCTGTTTAAGGTGTCTCCTGAATCACCCTTCTTTGTTCCCTCTCAAGGCTTTACTTTCCTGATGGCCTCATCTTTAAGAGTCAGATGTTATCACCAACCATGGGACTTGTCGACCCCCACGGCCATGCTCCCACAACTCCCCCTTCTTTATTAACATAAAAGAGCTCGATTAACACAAATTAAGAAAGCAGGTTTAACACAAATTATGAAGGCGCGATTAACAGAAATTAAGAAAGCAAGAGTAACACAAATTAAGAAAGCACTATTAACACAAACTAAAATACAGAGAAAAACTGCCAGGCATACTAATTCCATCTTTAACAAACTTTGTAACCCCATCCCTGGGAGAGGCAGGCACTGAGTGCTTCCCAGCTGGGGGGCTCTGGCTGCCCCTCCAACTCCTGGAGTCCTTGTTTGTGGGTCCTGCCTATGCCAGCGAGACCCTCCCATACGCTGTTTTTTGTTTGTCGCTGTTCTGATAGCATGTCCCTATTCATTCCTTTTTTCTTTTGTCCCTGTTCTGTTAGCCTGTCCCTGTTCCTGTTCTTCATGTCCCTGCTTAAGGTGTCTCCTGAATCACCCTTCTTTGTTCCCTCTCAAGGCTTTACTTTCATGATGGTCTCTACTTTAAGAGTCCGATGTTATCACCAACCATGGGGCTTGTCGACCCCCATGGCCACACTCCCACATCTTCCCCTTCTTCATTAACTTAAGAAAGCGCGATTAACACAAATTAAGAAGGCAGGATCAACACAAACTAAAACACAGAGAAAAACTGCCAGGCATACTAATTCCATCTTTTATAGACTTTGTAACCCCATCCCTGGGAGATGCAGGCACTGAGTGCTGCCCAGCAGGGGGGCTCTGGCTTCCCCTCCAACTCCTGGAGTCCTTCTTTGTGGGTCCTGCCTATGCCAGCGAGACCCTCCCATACGCTGTTTTTTGTTTGTCCCTGTTCTGATAGCCTGTCCCTATTCATTCCTTTTTTGTTTTCCTCCCTGTTCTGTTAGACTATCCCTGTTCCTGTTCTTCATGTCCCTGGTTAAGGTGTCTCCTGAATCACCCTTCTTTGTTCCCTCTCAAGGCTTTACTTTCCTGATGGTCTCATCTTTAAGAGTCGGATGTTATCACCAACCATGGGGCTTGTCGACCCCCATGGCCACACTCCCACATCTTCCCCTTCTTTATTAACATAAGAAAGCACAATTAACACAAATTAAGAAGGCAGGATCAGCACAAAATAAAACACAGAGAAAAACTGCCAGGCATACTAAGTCTATCTTTAACAACCTTTGTAAACCCATCCCTGGGAGATGCAGGCACTGAGTGCTGCCCAGCCGGGGGGCTCTGGCTGCCCCTCCAACTCCTGGAGTCCTTGTTTGTGGGTCTAGCATATGCCAGCGAGACCCTCCCATAGGCTGTTTTTTGTTTCTCCCTGCTCTGTTAGCCTGTCCCTGTTCTTCATGTCCCTGTTTAAGGTGTCTCCTGAATCACCCTTCTTTGTTCCCTCTCAACTCTTTACTTTCCTGATGGCCTCATCTTTAAGAGTCGGATGTTATCACCAACCATGGGACTTGTCGACCCCCATGGCCACACTCCTACAACTCCCCCTTCTTTATTAACATAAAAGAGCTCGATTAACACAAATTAAGAAAGCAGGTTTAACACCAATTAAGAAGGCGCGATTAACAGAAATTAAGAAAGCAAGAGTAACACAAATTAAGAAAGCACTATTAACACAAACTAAAATACAGAGAAAAACTGCCAGGCATACTAATTCCATCTTTAACAAACTTTATAACCCCATCCCTGGGAGAGGCTGGCACTGAGTGCTGCCCAGCCGGGGGGCTCTGGCTGCCCCTCCAACTCCTGGAGTCCTTGTTTGGGGGTCCTGCGTAAACCATCGTGACCCTCCCATATGCTCTTTTTGGTCATCCCTGTTCTGTTAGCCTGTATCTGATCATTCCTTTTCTGTTTTTGTCCCTGTTCCGTTTGCCTGTCCCTATTCATTCCTTTTTTGTTTTTGTCCCTGTGCTGTTTGCCTGTCCCTGTTCCTCTTCTTCATGTCCCTGTTTGTATTCTTCTCGTCCCTGTTCGTTTTCATGTCCCTGTTGGGGGGCGATTTGTGGCGTAAAGACCGCACGGACACCGGGGTTCTTTCAGGATCTGTAACTGCTACCTCATTATTGATGACATAACTTGAACTCTCTCTTACTGAGGGCATAACTTCATCTCTCAGAGTGAGGGCACAACTTCATTCTATCCCTTATTCAGGAAAGACTCCCTTCCTATAACTTCCACCTCACAGCATTACCTTTCCACTAACTAGTCATTGGTTAAACAATTTTGCCCTGCAACAGCAAACACCCGGCCACTTCCATGCATTAATGGCTGGAGAACTAGCCACCCCAGACAAGAAGGTGTCACCTGAATCACCCTTCTTTGTTCCCTCTCAAATCTTTAAATTCCTGATGGCCTCATCTTTAAGAGTCGGATGTTATCACCAACCATGGGGCCTGTCGACCCCCATGGCCACACTCCCACATCTTCCCCTTCTTTATTAACATAAGAAAGCGCGATTAACACAAATTAAGAAGGCAGGACCAACACAAACTAAAACACAGAGAAAGACTGCCAGGCATACTAAGTCTATGTTTAACAACCTTTGTAAAACCAGCCGTGGGAGAGGCAGGCACTGAGTGCTGCCCAGCCGGGGGGCTCTGGCTGCCCCTCCAACTCCTGGAGTCCTTGTTTCTGGGTCCTGCCTATGCCAGCGAGACCCTCCCATACGCTGTTTTTTGTTTGTCCCTGTTCTGATAGCCTGTCCCTATTCATTCCTTTTTTTGTTTTCGTCCCTGTTCTGTTAGACTATCCCTGTTCCTGTTTTTCATGTCCCTGTTTAAGGTGTCTCCTGAATCACCCTTCTTTGTTCCCTCTCAACTCTTTAGTTTCCTGATGGCCTCATCTTTAAGAGTCGGATGTTATCACCAACCATAGGGCTTGTGGACCCCCATGGCCATGCTCCCACATCTCCCCCTTCTTTATTAACATAAGAAAGCGCGATTAACACAAATTAAGAAGGCAGGACCAACACAAACTAAAACACAGAGAAAAACTGCCAGGCATACTAAGTCTATCTTTAACAATCTTTGTAAAACCAGCCGTGGGAGAGGCAGGCACTGAGTGCTGCCCAGCAGGGGGGCTCTGGCTGCCCCTCCAACTCCTGGAGTCCTTCTTTGTGGGTCCTGCCTATGCCAGCGAGACCCTCCCATACGCTGTTTTTTGTTTGTCCCTGTTCTGATAGCCTGTCCCTATTCATTCCTTTTTTGTTTTCCTCCCTGTTCTGTTAGACTATCCCTGTTCCTGTTCTTCATGTCCCTGGTTAAGGTGTCTCCTGAATCACCCTTCTTTGTTCCCTCTCAAGGCTTTACTTTCCTGATCGTCTCATCTTTAAGAGTCCGATGTTTTCACCAACCATGGGACTTGTCGACCCCCATGGCCACACTCCCACATCTTCCCCTTCTTTATTAACATAAGAAAGCACAATTAACACAAATTAAGAAGGCAGGATCAGCACAAACTAAAACACAGAGAAAAACTGCCAGGCATACTAAGTCTATCTTTAACAACCTTTGTAAACCCATCCCTGGGAGATGCAGGCACTGAGTGCTGCCCAGCAAGGGGGGCTCTGGCTGCCCCTCCAACTCCTGGAGTCCTTGTTTGTGGGTCTAGCATATGCCAGCGAGACCCTCCCATACGCTGTTTTTTGTTTCTCCCTGCTCTGTTAGCCTGTCCCTGTTCTTCATGTCCCTGTTTAAGGTGTCTCCTGAATCACCCTTCTTTGTTCCCTCTCAACTCTTTACTTTCCTGATGGCCTCATCTTTAAGAGTCGGAAGTTATCACCAACCATGGGACTTGTCGACCCCCATGGCCACACTCCTACAACTCCCCCTTCTTTATTAACATAAAAGAGCTCGATTAACACAAATTAAGAAAGCAGGTTTAACACCAATTAAGAAGGCGCGATTAACAGAAATTAAGAAAGCAAGAGTAACACAAATTAAGAAAGCACTATTAACACAAACTAAAATACAGAGAAAAACTGCCAGGCATACTAATTCCATCTTTAACAAACTTTATAACCCCATCCCTGGGAGAGGCAGGCACTGAGTGCTGCCCAGCAGGGGGGCTCTGGCTGCCCCTCCAACTCCTGGAGTCCTTGTTTGGGGGTCCTGCGTAAACCATCGTGATCCTCCCATATGCTCTTTTTGGTCATCCCTGTTCTGTTAGCCTGTATCTGATCATTCCTTTTCTGTTTTTGTCCCTGTTCCGTTTGCCTGTCCCTATTCATTCCTTTTTTGTTTTTGTCCCTGTGCTGTTTGCCTGTCCCTGTTCCTCTTCTTCATGTCCCTGTTTGTATTCTTCTCGTCCCTGTTCGTTTTCATGTCCCTGTTGGGGGGCGATTTGTGGCGTAAAGACCGCACGGACACCGGGGTTCTTTCAGGATCTGTAACTGCTACCTCATTATTGATGACATAACTTGAACTCTCTCTTACTGAGGGCATAACTTCATCTCTCAGAGTGAGGGCACAACTTCATTCTATCCCTTATTCAGGAAAGGCTCCCTTCCTATAACTTCCGCCTCACAGCAGTACCTTTCCACTAACTAGTCATTGGTTAAACAACTTTGCCCTGCAACAGCAAACACCCAGCCACTTCCATGCATTAATGGCTGGAGAACTAGCCACCCCAGACAAGAAGGTGTCACCTGAATCACCCTTCTTTGTTCCCTCTCAAATCTTTAAATTCCTGATGGCCTCATCTTTAAGAGTCGGATGTTATCACCAACCATGGGGTCTGTCGACCCCCATGGCCACACTCCCACATCTCCCCCTTCTTTATTAACATAAGAAAGCGCGATTAACACAAATTAAGAAGGCAGGACCAACACAAACTAAAACACAGAGAAAAACTGCCAGGCATACTAAGTCTATGTTTAACAACCTTTGTAAAACCAGCCGTGGGAGAGGCAGGCACTGAGTGCTGCCCAGCCGGGGGGCTCTGGCTGCCCCTCCAACTCCTGGAGTCCTTGTTTGTGGGTCCTGCCTATGCCAGCGAGACCCTCCCATACGCTGTTTTTTGTTTGTCCCTGTTCTGATAGCCTGTCCCTATTCATTCCTTTTTTTGTTTTCGTCCCTGTTCTGTTAGACTATCCCTGTTCCTGTTCTTCATGTCCCTGGTTAAGGTGTCTCCTGAATCACCCTTCTTTGTTCCCTCTCAACTCTTTACTTTCCTGATGGCCTCATCTTTAAGAGTCGGATGTTATCACCAACCATGGGACTTGTCGACCCCCATGGCCACACTCCCACACCTTCCCCTTCTTTATTAACATAAGAAAGCGCGATTAACACAAATTAAGAAGGCAGGATCAACACAAACTAAAACACAGAGAAAAACTGCCAGGCATACTAACTCCATCTTTTACAGACTTTGTAACCCCATCCCTGGGAGTGGCAGGCACTGAGTGCTGCCCAGCAGGGGGGCTCTGGCTGCCCCTCCAACTCCTGGAGTCCTTCTTTGTGGGTCCTGCCTATGCGAGCGAGACCCTCCCATACGCTGTTTTTTGTTTGTCCCTGTTCTGATAGCCTGTCCCTATTCATTCCTTTTTTGTTTTCCTCCCTGTTCTGTTAGACTATCCCTGTTCCTGTTCTTCATGTCCCTGGTTAAGGTGTCTCCTGAATCACCCTTCTTTGTTCCCTCTCAAGGCTTTACTTTCCTGATGGTCTCATCTTTAAGAGTCCGATGTTATCACCAACCATGGGGCTTGTCGACCCCCATGGCCACACTCCCACATCTTCCCCTTCTTTATTAACATAAGAAAGCACAATTAACACAAATTAAGAAGGCAGGATCAGCACAAACTAAAACACAGAGAAAAACTGCCAGGCATACTAAGTCTATCTTTAACAACCTTTGTAAACCCATCCCTGGGAGATGCAGGCACTGAGTGCTGCCCAGCCGGGGGGCTCTGGCTGCCCCTCCAACTCCTGGAGTCCTTGTTTGTGGGTCTAGCATATGCCAGCGAGACCCTCCCATACGCTGTTTTTTGTTTCTCCCTGCTCTGTTAGCCTGTCCCTGTTCTTCATGTCCCTGTTTAAGGTGTCTCCTGAATCACCCTTCTTTGTTCCCTCTCAACTCTTTACTTTCCTGATGGCCTCATCTTTAAGAGTCGGATGTTATCACCAACCATGGGACTTGTCCACCCCCATGGCCACACTCCTACAACTCCCCCTTCTTTATTAACATAAAAGAGCTCGATTAACACAAATTAAGAAAGCAGGTTTAACACCAATTAAGAAGGCGCGATTAACAGAAATTAAGAAAGCAAGAGTAACACAAATTAAGAAAGCACTATTAACACAAACTAAAATACAGAGAAAAACTGCCAGGCATACTAATTCCATCTTTAACAAACTTTATAACCCCATCCCTGGGAGAGGCTGGCACTGAGTGCTGCCCAGCCGGGGGGCTCTGGCTGCCCCTCCAACTCCTGGAGTCCTTGTTTGGGGGTCCTGCGTAAACCATCGTGACCCTCCCATATGCTCTTTTTGGTCATCCCTGTTCTGTTAGCCTGTACCTGATCATTCCTTTTCTGTTTTTGTCCCTGTTCCATTTGCCTGTCCCTATTCATTCCTTTTTTGTTTTTGTCCCTGTGCTGTTTGCCTGTCCCTGTTCCTCTTCTTCATGTCCCTGTTTGTATTCTTCTCGTCCCTGTTCGTTTTCATGTCCCTGTTGGGGGGCGATTTGTGGCGTAAAGACCGCACGGACACCGGGGTTTCTTTCAGGATCTGTAACTGCTACCTCATTATTGATGACATAACTTGAACTCTCTCTTACTGAGGGCATAACTTCATCTCTCAGAGTGAGGGCACAACTTCATTCTATCCCTTATTCAGGAAAGGCTCCCTTCCTATAACTTCCACCTCACAGCAGTACCTTTCCACTAACTAGTCATTGGTTAAACAACTTTGCCCTGCAACAGCAAACACCCAGCCACTTCCATGCATTAATGGCTGGAGAACTAGCCACCCCAGACAAGAAGGTGTCACCTGAATCACCCTTCTTTGTTCCCTCTCAACTCTTTAAATTCCTGATGGCCTCATCTTTAAGAGTCGGATGTTATCACCAACCATGGGGCCTGTCGACCCCCATGGCCACACTCCCACATCTCCCCCTTCTTTATTAACATAAGAAAGCGCGATTAACACAAATTAAGAAGGCAGGACCAACACAAACTAAAACACAGAGAAAAGCTGCCAGGCATACTAAGTCTATGTTTAACAACCTTTGTAAAACCAGCCGTGGGAGAGGCAGGCACTGAGTGCTGCCCAGCCGGGGGGCTCTGGCTGCCCCTCCAACTCCTGGAGTCCTTGTTTGTGGGTCCTGCCTATGCCAGCGAGACCCTCCCATACGCTGTTTTTTGTTTGTCCCTGTTCTGATAGCCTGTCCCTATTCATTCCTTTTTTTGTTTTCGTCCCTGTTCTGTTAGACTATCCCTGTTCCTGTTCTTCATGTCCCTGGTTAAGGTGTCTCCTGAATCACCCTTCTTTGTTCCCTCTCAACTCTTTACTTTCCTGATGGCCTCATCTTTAAGAGTCGGATGTTATCACCAACCATGGGACTTGTCGACCCCCATGGCCACACTCCCACATCTTCCCCTTCTTTATTAACATAAGAAAGCGCGATTAACACAAATTAAGAAGGCAGGATCAACACAAACTAAAACACAGAGAAAAACTGCCAGGCATACTAAGTCTATCTTTAACAATCTTTGTAAAACCAGCCGTGGGAGAGGCAGGCACTGAGTGCTGCCCAGCTGGGGGGCTCTGGCTGCCCCTCCAACTCCTGGAGTCCTTGTTTGTGGGTCCAGCATACGCCAGTGGGACCCTCCCATATGCTGTTTTTTGTTTCTCCCTGCTCTGTTAGCCTGTCCCTGTTCCTGTTCTTCATGTCCCTGTTTAAGGTGTCTCCTGAATCACCCTTCTTTGTTCCCTCTCAAGGCTTTACTTTCCTGATGGCCTCATCTTTAAGAGTCAGATGTTATCACCAACCATGGGACTTGTCGACCCCCACGGCCATGCTCCCACAACTCCCCCTTCTTTATTAACATAAAAGAGCTCGATTAACACAAATTAAGAAAGCAGGTTTAACACAAATTAAGAAGGCGCGATTAACAGAAATTAAGAAAGCAAGAGTAACACAAATTAAGAAAGCACTATTAACACAAACTAAAATACAGAGAAAAACTGCCAGGCATACTAATTCCATCTTTAACAAACTTTGTAACCCCATCCCTGGGAGAGGCAGGCACTGAGTGCTTCCCAGCTGGGGGGCTCTGGCTGCCCCTCCAACTCCTGGAGTCCTTGTTTCTGGGTCCTGCCTATGCCAGCGAGACCCTCCCATACGCTGTTTTTTGTTTGTCGCTGTTCTGATAGCATGTCCCTATTCATTCCTTTTTTCTTTTGTCCCTGTTCTGTTAGCCTGTCCCTGTTCCTGTTCTTCATGTCCCTGCTTAAGGTGTCTCCTGAATCACCCTTCTTTGTTCCCTCTCAAGGCTTTACTTTCATGATGGTCTCTACTTTAAGAGTCCGATGTTATCACCAACCATGGGGCTTGTCGACCCCCATGGCCACACTCCCACATCTTCCCCTTCTTCATTAACTTAAGAAAGCGCGATTAACACAAATTAAGAAGGCAGGATCAACACAAACTAAAACACAGAGAAAAACTGCCAGGCATACTAATTCCATCTTTTACAGACTTTGTAACCCCATCCCTGGGAGATGCAGGCACTGAGTGCTGCCCAGCAGGGGGGCTCTGGCTTCCCCTCCAACTCCTGGAGTCCTTCTTTGTGCGTCCTGCCTATGCCAGCGAGACCCTCCCATACGCTGTTTTTTGTTTGTCCCTGTTCTGATAGCCTGTCCCTATTCATTCCTTTTTTGTTTTCCTCCCTGTTCTTTTAGACTATCCCTGTTCCTGTTCTTCATGTCCCTGGTTAAGGTGTCTCCTGAATCACCCTTCTTTGTTCCCTCTCAAGGCTTTACTTTCCTGATGGTCTCATCTTTAAGAGTCGGATGTTATCACCAACCATGGGGCTTGTCGACCCCCATGGCCACACTCCCACATCTTCCCCTTCTTTATTAACATAAGAAAGCACAATTAACACAAATTAAGAAGGCAGGATCAGCACAAACTAAAACACAGAGAAAAACTGCCAGGCATACTAAGTCTATCTTTAACAACCTTTGTAAACCCATCCCTGGGAGATGCAGGCACTGAGTGCTGCCCAGCCGGGGGGCTCTGGCTGCCCCTCCAACTCCTGGAGTCCTTGTTTGTGGGTCTAGCATATGCCAGCGAGACCCTCCCATACGCTGTTTTTTGTTTCTCCCTGCTCTGTTAGCCTGTCCCTGTTCTTCATGTCCCTGTTTAAGGTGTCTCCTGAATCACCCTTCTTTGTTCCCTCTCAACTCTTTACTTTCCTGATGGCCTCATCTTTAAGAGTCGGATGTTATCACCAACCATGGGACTTGTCGACCCCCATGGCCACACTCCTACAACTCCCCCTTCTTTATTAACATAAAAGAGCTCGATTAACACAAATTAAGAAAGCAGGTTTAACACGAATTAAGAAGGCGCGATTAACAGAAATTAAGAAAGCAAGAGTAACACAAATTAAGAAAGCACTATTAACACAAACTAAAATACAGAGAAAAACTGCCAGGCATACTAATTCCATCTTTAACAAACTTTATAACCCCATCCCTGGGAGAGGCTGGCACTGAGTGCTGCCCAGCCGGGGGGCTCTGGCTGCCCCTCCAACTCCTGGAGTCCTTGTTTGGGGGTCCTGCGTAAACCATCGTGACCCTCCCATATGCTCTTTTTGGTCATCCCTGTTCTGTTAGCCTGTATCTGATCATTCCTTTTCTGTTTTTGTCCCTGTTCCGTTTGCCTGTCCCTATTCATTCCTTTTTTGTTTTTGTCCCTGTGCTGTTTGCCTGTCCCTGTTCCTCTTCTTCATGTCCCTGTTTGTATTCTTCTCGTCCCTGTTCGTTTTCATGTCCCTGTTGGGGGGCGATTTGTGGCGTAAAGACCGCACGGACACCGGGGTTCTTTCAGGATCTGTAACTGCTACCTCATTATTGATGACATAACTTGAACTCTCTCTTACTGAGGGCATAACTTCATCTCTCAGAGTGAGGGCACAACTTCATTCTATCCCTTATTCAGGAAAGACTCCCTTCCTATAACTTCAGCCTCACAGCATTACCTTTCCACTAACTAGTCATTGGTTAAACAATTTTGCCCTGCAACAGCAAACACCCGGCCACTTCCATGCATTAATGGCTGGAGAACTAGCCACCCCAGACAAGAAGGTGTCACCTGAATCACCCTTCTTTGTTCCCTCTCAAATCTTTAAATTCCTGATGGCCTCATCTTTAAGAGTCGGATGTTATCACCAACCATGGGGCCTGTCGACCCCCATGGCCACACTCCCACATCTTCCCCTTCTTTATTAACATAAGAAAGCGCGATTAACACAAATTAAGAAGGCAGGACCAACACAAACTAAAACACAGAGAAAAACTGCCAGGCATACTAAGACTATCTTTAACAAACTTTGCAACCCCATCCCTGGGATAGGCAGGCACTGAGTGCTGCCCAACCGGGGGGCTCTGGCTGCCCCTCCAACTCCTGGAGTCCTTGTTTGGGGGTCCTGCGTAAGCCAGCGTGACCCTCCCATAAGCTCTTTTTGTTCGTCCCTGTTCTGTTAGCCTGTACCTATTCATTCCTTTTTTTTTCTTTTATCTGTTCCGTTTGCCTGTCCCTATTCATTCCTTTTTTGTTTTTGTCCCTGTTCTGTTAGCCTGTCCCTGTTCCTGTTCTTCATGTCCCTGTTTGTTTTCTTCTCGTCCCTGTTCGTTTTCTTGTCCCTGTTGGGGGGCGATTTGTGGCGTAAAGACCGCATGGACAACGGGGTTCTTTCAGGATCTGTAACTGCTACCTCTTTATTGATGACATAACTTGAACTCTCTCTTACTGAGGGCATAACTTCATCTCTCAGAGTGAGGGCACAACTTCATTCTATCCCTTATTCAGGAAAGGCTCCCTTCCTATAACTTCCGCCTCACAGCAGTACCTTTCCACTAACTAGTCATTGGTCAACAACTTTGCCCGGCAACAGCAAACACCCAGCCACTTCCATGCATTAATGGCTGGAGAACTAGCCACCCCAGACAAGAAGGTGTCACCTGAATCACCCTTCTTTGTTCCCTCTCAACTCTTTAAATTCCTGATGGTCTCATCCTTAAGAGTTGGATGTTATCACCAACCATGGGACTTGTCGACCCCCATGGCCACGCTCCCACATCTCCTCCTTCTTTATTAACATAAAAGAGCTCGATTAACACAAATTAAGAAAGCAGGTTTAACACAAATTATGAAGGCGCGATTAACAGAAATTAAGAAAGCAAGAGTAACACAAATTAAGAAAGCACTATTAACACAAACTAAAATACAGAGAAAAACTGCCAGGCATACTAATTCCATCTTTAACAAACTTTGTAACCCCATCCCTGGGAGAGGCAGGCACTGAGTGCTGCCCAGCCGGGGGGCTCTGGCTGCCCCTCCAACTCCTGGAGTCCTTGTTTCTGGGTCCTGCCTATGCCAGCGAGACCCTCCCATACGCTGTTTTTTGTTTGTCCCTGTTCTGTTAGACTGTCCCTGTTCCTGTTCTTCATGTCCCTGTTTAAGGTGTCTCCTGAATCACCCTTCTTTGTTCCCTCTCAAGGCTTTACTTTCCTCATGGCCTCATCTTTAAGAGTCGGATGTTATCACCAACCATGGGACTTGTCGACCCCCATGGCCAGGCTCCCACATCTCCCCCTTCTTTATTAACCTAAAAGAGCTCGATTAACACAAATTAAGAAAGCAGGTTTAACACAAATTAAGAAGGCGCGATTAACAGAAATTAAGAAAGCAAGAGTAACACAAATTAAGAAAGCACTATTAACACAAACTAAAATACAGAGAAAAACTGCCAGGCATACTAATTCCATCTTTAACAAACTTTGTAACCCCATCCCTGGGAGAGGCAGGCACTGAGTGCTGCCCAGCTGGGGGGCTCTGGCTGCCCCTCCAACTCCTGGAGTCCTTGTTTGTGGGTCCTGCCTATGCCAGCGAGACCCTCCCATACGCTGTTTTTTGTTTGTCCCTGTTCTGATAGCCTGTCCCTATTCATTCCTTTTTTGTTTTTGTCCCTGTTCTGTTAGACTATCCCTGTTCCTGTTCTTCATGTCCCTCCTTAAGGTGTCTCCTGAATCACCCTTCTTTGTTCCCTCTCAAGGCTTTACTTTCCTCATGGTCTCATCTTTAAGAGTCGGATGTGATCACCAACCATGGGGCTTGTCGACCCCCATGGCCACACTCCCACATCTTCCCCTTCTTTATTAACATAAGAAAGCGCAATTAACACAAATTAAGAAGGCAGGATCAACACAAACTAAAACACAGAGAAAAACTGCCAGGCATACTAAGTCTATCTTTAACAATCTTTGTAAAACCATCCCTGGGAGAGGCAGGCACTGAGTGCTGCCCAGCCGGGGGGCTCTGGCTGCCCCTCCAACTCCTGGAGTCCTTGTTTCTGGGTCCTGCCTATGCCAGCGAGACCCTCCCATAGGCTGTTTTTTGTTTGTCCCTGTTCTGATAGCCTGTCCCTATTCATTCCCTTTTTGTTTTCGTCCCTGTTCTGTTAGACTATCCCTGTTCCTGTTCTTCATGTCCCTGCTTAAGGTGTCTCCTGAATCACCCTTCTTTATTCCCTCTCAAGGCTTTACTTTCCTGATGGTCTCATCTTTAAGAGTTGGATGTTATCACCAACCATGGGACTTGTCGACCCCCATGGCCATGCTCCCACATCTCCCCCTTCTTTATTAACATAAAAGAGCTCGATTAACACAAATTAAGAAGGCGCGATTAACAGAAATTAAGAAAGCAAGAGTAACACAAATTAAGAAAGCACTATTAACACAAACTAAAATACAGAGAAAAACTGCCAGGCATACTAATTCCATCTTTAACAAACTTTGTAACCCCATCCCTGGGAGAGGCAGGCACTGAGTGCTGCCCAGCTGGGGGGCTCTGGCTGCCCCTCCAACTCCTGGAGTCCTTGTTTGTGGGTCCTGCCTATGCCAGCGAGACCCTCCCATACGCTGTTTTTTGTTTGTCCCTGTTCTGATAGCCTGTCCCTATTAATTCCTTTTTTGTTTTTGTCCCTGTTCTGTTAGACTATCCCTGTTCCTGTTCTTCATGTCCCTGTTTAAGGTGTCTCCTGAATCACCCTTCTTTGTTCCCTCTCAAGGCTTTACTTTCCTCATGGTCTCATCTTTAAGAGTTGGATGTGATCACCAACCATGGGGCTTGTCGACCCACATGGCCACACTCCCACATCTCCCCCTTCTTTATTAACATAAGAAAGCGCAATTAACACAAATTAAGAAGGCAGGATCAACACAAACTAAAACACAGAGAAAAACTGCCAGGCATACTAAGTCTATCTTTAACAATCTTTGTAAAACCATCCCTGGGAGAGGCAGGCACTGAGTGCTGCCCAGCCGGGGGGCTCTGGCTGCCCCTCCAACTCCTGGAGACCTTGTTTGTGGGTCCTGCCTATGCCAGCGAGACCCTCCCATAGGCTGTTTTTTGTTTGTCCCTGTTCTGATAGCCTGTCCCTATTCATTCCCTTTTTGTTTTCCTCCCTGTTCTGTTAGACTATCCCTATTCCTGTTCTTCATGTCCCTGCTTAAGGTGTCTCCTGAATCACCCTTCTTTGTTCCCTCTCAAGGCTTTACTTTACTGATGGTCTCATCTTTAAGAGTTGGATGTTATCACCAACCATGGGACTTGTCGACCCCCACGGCCATGCTCCCACATCTCCCCCTTCTTTATTAACATAAAAGAGCTCGATTAACACAAATTAAGAAAGCAGGTTTAACACAAATTAAGAAGGCGCGATTAACAGAAATTAAGAAAGCACAATTAACACAAATTAAGAAGGCAGGATAAACACAAACTAAAACACAGAGAAAAACTGCCAGGCATACTAAGACTATCTTTAACAAACTTTGCAACCCCATCCCTGGGAGAGGCAGGCACTGAGTGCTTCCCAGCTGGGGGGCTCTGGCTGCCCCTCCAACTCCTGGAGTCCTTGTTTGTGGGTCCTGCCTATGCCAGTGGGACCCTCCCATATGCTGTTTTTTCTTTCTCCCTGCTCTGTTAGCCTGTCCCTGTTCCTGTTCTTCATGTCCCTGCTTAAGGTGTCTCCTGAATCACCCTTCTTTGTTCCCTCTCAAGGCTTTACTTTCCTCATGGCCTCATCTTTAAGAGTCGGATGTGATCACCAACCATGGGGCTTGTCGACCCCCATGGCCACACTCCCACATCTCCTCCTTCTTTATTAACATAAGAAAGCGCAATTAACACAAATTAAGAAGGCAGGATCAACACAAACTAAAACACAGAGAAAAACTGCCAGGCATACTAAGACTATCTTTAACAAACTTTGCAACCCCATCCCTGGGAGAGGCAGGAACTGAGTGCTGCCCAGCAGGGGGGCTCTGGCTGCCCCTCCAACTCCTGGAGTCCTTGTTTGGGGGTCCTGCCTATGCCAGCGAGACCCTCCCATACGCTGTTTTTTGTTTGTCCCTGTTCTGATAGCCTGTCCCTATTCATTCCTTTTTTGTTTTTGTCCCTGTTCTGTTAGACTATCCCTGTTCCTGTTCTTCATGTCCCTGTTTAAGGTGTCTCCTGAATCACCCTTCTTTGTTCCCTCTCAAGGCTTTACTTTCCTGATGGTTTCATCTTTAAGAGTCCGATGTTATCACCAACCATGGGGCTTGTCGACCCCCATGGCCACACTCCCACATCTTCCCCTTCTTTATTAACTTAAGAAAGCGCGATTAACACAAATTAAGAAGGCAGGATCAACACAAACTAAAACAGAGAAAAACTGCCAGGCATACTAAGTCTATCTTTAACAATCTTTGTAAAACCATCCCTGGGAGAGGCAGGCACTGAGTGCTGCCCAGCCGGGGGGCTCTGGCTGCCCCTCCAACTCCTGGAGTCCTTGTTTGTGGGTCCAGCATACGCCAGTGGGACCCTCCCATATGCTGTTTTTTGTTTGTCCCTGTTCTGATAGCCTGTCCCTATTCATTCCTTTTTTGTTTTTGTCCCTGTTCTGTTAGACTATCCCTGTTCCTGTTCTTCATGTCCCTGTTTAAGGTGTCTCCTGAATCACCCTTCTTTGTTCCCTCTCAACTCTTTAGTTTCCTGATGGCCTCATCTTTAAGAGTCGGATGTTATCACCAACCATGGGACTTGTCGACCCCCATGGCCAGGCTCCCACATCTCCCCCTTCTTTATTAACATAAAAGAGCTCGATTAACACAAATTAAGAAAGCAGGTTTAACACAAATTAAGAAGGCACGATTAACAGAAATTAAGAAAGCACTATTAACACAAATTAAAATACAGAGAAAAAATGCCAGGCATACCAATTCCATCTTTAACAAACTTTGTAACCACAACCCTGGGAGAGGCAGGCACTGAGTGCTGCCCAGCCGGGGGGCTCTGGCTGCCCCTCCAACTCCTGGAGTCCTTGTTTGGGGGTCCTGCCTATGCCAGCGAGACCCTCCCATACGCTGTTTTTTGTTTGTCCCTGTTCTGATAGCCTGTCCCTATTCATTACTTTTTTATTTTCGTCCCTGTTCTGTTAGACTATCCCTGTTCCTGTTCTTCATGTCCCTGTTTAAGGTGTCTCCTGAATCACCCTTCTTTGTTCCCTCTCAAGGCTTTACTTTCCTGATGGTCTCTACTTTATTAGTCAGATCTTATCACCAACCATGGGGCTTGTCTAACCCCATGGCCAGGCTCCCACATCTCCCCCTCCTTTATTAACATAAAAGAGCTCGATTAACACAAATTAAGAAAGCAGGTTTAACACAAATTAAGAAGGCGCGATTAACAGATATTAAGAAAGCAAGAGAAACACAAATTAAGAAAGCACTATTAACACAAACTAAAATACAGAGAAAAACTGCCAGGCATACTAAGTATATCTTTAACAAACTTTATAACCCCATCCCTGGGAGAGGCAGGCACTGAGTGCTGCCCAGCCGGGGGGCTCTGGCTGCCCCTCCAACTCCTGGAGTCCTTGTTTGGGGGTCCTGCGTAAACCATCGTGGCCCTCCCATATGCTCTTTTTGGTCATCCCTGTTCTGTTAGCCTGTACCTGATCATTCCTTTTCTGTTTTTGTCCCTGTTCCGTTTTCCTGTCCCTATTCATTCCTTTTTTGTTTTTGTCCCTGTTCTGTTTGCCTGTCCCTGTTCCTCTTCTTCATGTCCCTGTTTGTATTCTTCTCGTCCCTGTTCGTTTTCATGTCCCTGTTGGGGGGCGATTTGTGGCGTAAAGACCGCTCGGACACCGGGGTTCTTTCAGGATCTGTAACTGCTACCTCATTATTGATGACATAACTTGAACTCTCTCTTACTGAGGGCATAACTTCATCTCTCAGAGTGAGGGCACAACTTCATTCTATCCCTTATTCAGGAAAGGCTCCCTTCCTATAACTTCCACCTCACAGCAGTACCTTTCCACTAATTAGTCATTGGTTAAACGATTTTGCCCTGCAACAGCAAACACCCAGCCACTTCCATGCATTAATGGCTGGAGAACTAGACACCCCAGACAAGAAGGTGTCACCTGAATCACCCTTCTTTGTTCCCTCTCAAATCTTTAAATTCCTGATGGCCTCATCTTTAAGAGTCGGATGTTATCACCAACCATGGGGCCTGTCGACCCCCATGGCCACACTCCCACATCTCCCCCTTCTTTATTAACATAAGAAAGCGCGATTAACACAAATTAAGAAGGCAGGATCAACACAAACTAAAACACAGAGAAAAACTGCCAGGCATACTAATTCCATCTTTTACAGACTTTGTAACCCCATCCCTGGGAGATGCAGGCACTGAGTGCTGCCCAGCAGGGGGGCTCTGGCTTCCCCTCCAACTCCTGGAGTCCTTCTTTGTGGGTCCTGCCTATGCCAGCGAGACCCTCCCATACGCTGTTTTTTGTTTGTCCCTGTTCTGATAGCCTGTCCCTATTCATTCCTTTTTTGTTTTCCTCCCTGTTCTGTTAGACTATCCCTGTTCCTGTTCTTCATGTCCCTGGTTAAGGTGTCTCCTGAATCACCCTTCTTTGTTCCCTCTCAAGGCTTTACTTTCCTGATGGTCTCATCTTTAAGAGTCGGATGTTATCACCAACCATGGGGCTTGTCGAACCCATGGCCACACTCCCACATCTTCCCCTTCTTTATTAACATAAGAAAGCACAATTAACACAAATTAAGAAGGCAGGATCAGCACAAACTAAAACACAGAGAAAAACTGCCAGGCATACTAAGTCTATCTTTAACAACCTTTGTAAACCCATCCCTGGGAGATGCAGGCACTGAGTGCTGCCCAGCCGGGGGGCTCTGGCTGCCCCTCCAACTCCTGGAGTCCTTGTTTGTGGGTCTAGCATATGCCAGCGAGACCCTCCCATACGCTGTTTTTTGTTTCTCCCTGCTCTGTTAGCCTGTCCCTGTTCTTCATGTCCCTGTTTAAGGTGTCTCCTGAATCACCCTTCTTTGTTCCCTCTCAACTCTTTACTTTCCTGATGGCCTCATCTTTAAGAGTCGGATGTTATCACCAACCATGGGACTTGTCGACCCACATGGCCACACTCCTACAACTCCCCCTTCTTTATTAACATAAAAGAGCTCGATTAACACAAATTAAGAAAGCAGGTTTAACACCAATTAAGAAGGCGCGATTAACAGAAATTAAGAAAGCAAGAGTAACACAAATTAAGAAAGCACTATTAACACAAACTAAAATACAGAGAAAAACTGCCAGGCATACTAATTCCATCTTTAACAAACTTTATAACCCCATCCCTGGGAGAGGCTGGCACTGAGTGCTGCCCAGCTGGGGGGCTCTGGCTGCCCCTCCAACTCCTGGAGTCCTTGTTTGTGGGTCCTGCCTATGCCAGCGAGACCCTCCCATACGCTGTTTTTTGTTTGTCCCTGTTCTGATAGCCTGTATCTGATCATTCCTTTTCTGTTTTTGTCCCTGTTCCGTTTGCCTGTCCCTATTCATTCCTTTTTTGTTTTTGTCCCTGTGCTGTTTGCCTGTCCCTGTTCCTCTTCTTCATGTCCCTGTTTGTATTCTTCTCGTCCCTGTTCGTTTTCATGTCCCTGTTGGGGGGCGATTTGTGGCGTAAAGACCGCACGGACACCGGGGTTCTTTCAGGATCTGTAACTGCTACCTCATTATTGATGACATAACTTGAACTCTCTCTTACTGAGGGCATAACTTCATCTCTCAGAGTGAGGGCACAACTTCATTCTATCCCTTATTCAGGAAAGGCTCCCTTCCTATAACTTCCGCCTCACAGCAGTACCTTTCCACTAACTAGTCATTGGTTAAACAATTTTGCCCTGCAACAGCAAACACCCAGCCACTTCCATGCATTAATGGCTGGAGAACTAGCCACCCCAGACAAGAAGGTGTCACCTGAATCACCCTTCTTTGTTCCCTCTCAAATCTTTAAATTCCTGATGGCCTCATCTTTAAGAGTCGGATGTTATCACCAACCATGGGGCCTGTCGACCCCCATGGCCACACTCCCACATCTTCCCCTTCTTTATTAACATAAGAAAGCGCGATTAACACAAATTAAGAAGGCAGGACCAACACAAACTAAAACACAGAGAAAGACTGCCAGGCATACTAAGTCTATGTTTAACAACCTTTGTAAAACCAGCCGTGGGAGAGGCAGGCACTGAGTGCTGCCCAGCCGGGGGGCTCTGGCTGCCCCTCCAACTCCTGGAGTCCTTGTTTCTGGGTCCTGCCTATGCCAGCGAGACCCTCCCATACGCTGTTTTTTGTTTGTCCCTGTTCTGATAGCCTGTCCCTATTCATTCCTTTTTTTGTTTTCGTCCCTGTTCTGTTAGACTATCCCTGTTCCTGTTTTTCATGTCCCTGTTTAAGGTGTCTCCTGAATCACCCTTCTTTGTTCCCTCTCAACTCTTTAGTTTCCTGATGGCCTCATCTTTAAGAGTCGGATGTTATCACCAACCATAGGGCTTGTGGACCCCCATGGCCATGCTCCCACATCTCCCCCTTCTTTATT
The DNA here is from genome assembly GCF_964034855.1 of Anser brachyrhynchus. Taxonomy (NCBI): domain Eukaryota; kingdom Metazoa; phylum Chordata; class Aves; order Anseriformes; family Anatidae; genus Anser; species Anser brachyrhynchus. Next base: position 53,931 of record NW_027663524.1, on the reverse strand, counting down.
AACATAAGAAAGCGCGATTAACACAAATTAAGAAGGCAGGACCAACACAAACTAAAACACAGAGAAAAACTGCCAGGCATACTAAGTCTATCTTTAACAATCTTTGTAAAACCAGCCGTGGGAGAGGCAGGCACTGAGTGCTGCCCAGCCGGGGGGCTCTGGCTGCCCCTCCAACTCCTGGAGTCCTTGTTTGTGGGTCCAGCATACGCCAGTGGGACCCTCCCATATGCTGTTTTTTGTTTCTCCCTGCTCTGTTAGCCTGTCCCTGTTCCTGTTCTTCATGTCCCTGTTTAAGGTGTCTCCTGAATCACCCTTCTTTGTTCCCTCTCAAGGCTTTACTTTCCTGATGGCCTCATCTTTAAGAGTCTGATGTTATCACCAACCATGGGACTTGTCGACCCCCACGGCCACACTCCTACAACTCCCCCTTCTTTATTAACATAAAAGAGCTCGATTAACACAAATTAAGAAAGCAGGTTTAACACCAATTAAGAAGGCGCGATTAACAGAAATTAAGAAAGCAAGAGTAACACAAATTAAGAAAGCACTATTAACACAAACTAAAATACAGAGAAAAACTGCCAGGCATACTAATTCCATCTTTAACAAACTTTGTAACCCCATCCCTGGGAGAGGCAGGCACTGAGTGCTGCCCAGCTGGGGGGCTCTGGCTGCCCCTCCAACTCCTGGAGTCCTTGTTTGTGGGTCCTGCCTATGCCAGCGAGACCCTCCCATACGCTGTTTTTTGTTTGTCCCTGTTCTGATAGCATGTCCCTATTAATTCCTTTTTTGTTTTTGTCCCTGTTCTGTTAGACTATCCCTGTTCCTGTTCTTCATGTCCCTGTTTAAGGTGTCTCCTGAATCACCCTTCTTTGTTCCCTCTCAAGGCTTTACTTTCCTGATGGTTTCATCTTTAAGAGCCCGATGTTATCACCAACCATGGGGCTTGTCGACCCCCATGGCCACACTCCCACATCTTCCCCTTCTTTATTAACTTAAGAAAGCGCGATTAACACAAATTAAGAAGGCAGGATCAACACAAACTAAAACAGAGAAAAACTGCCAGGCATACTAAGTCTATCTTTAACAATCTTTGTAAAACCATCCCTGGGAGAGGCAGGCACTGAGTGCTGCCCAGCCGGGGGGCTCTGGCTGCCCCTCCAACTCCTGGAGTCCTTGTTTGTGGGTCCAGCATACGCCAGTGGGACCCTCCCATATGCTGTTTTTTGTTTGTCCCTGTTCTGATAGCCTGTCCCTATTCATTCCTTTTTTGTTTTTGTCCCTGTTCTGTTAGACTATCCCTGTTCCTGTTCTTCATGTCCCTGTTTAAGGTGTCTCCTGAATCACCCTTCTTTGTTCCCTCTCAACTCTTTAGTTTCCTGATGGCCTCATCTTTAAGAGTTGGATGTTATCACCAACCATGGGACTTGTCGACCCCCATGGCCAGGCTCCCACATCTCCCCCTTCTTTATTAACATAAAAGAGCTCGATTAACACAAATTAAGAAAGCAGGTTTAACACAAATTAAGAAGGCACGATTAACAGAAATTAAGAAAGCACTATTAACACAAATTAAAATACAGAGAAAAAATGCCAGGCATACTAATTCCATCTTTAACAAACTTTGTAACCACAACCCTGGGAGAGGCAGGCACTGAGTGCTGCCCAGCCGGGGGGCTCTGGCTGCCCCTCCAACTCCTGGAGTCCTTGTTTGGGGGTCCTGCCTATGCCAGCGAGACCCTCCCATACGCTGTTTTTTGTTTGTCCCTGTTCTGATAGCCTGTCCCTATTCATTACTTTTTTATTTTCGTCCCTGTTCTGTTAGACTATCCCTGTTCCTGTTCTTCATGTCCCTGTTTAAGGTGTCTCCTGAATCACCCTTCTTTGTTCCCTCTCAAGGCTTTACTTTCCTGATGGTCTCTACTTTATTAGTCAGATCTTATCACCAACCATGGGGCTTGTCTAACCCCATGGCCAGGCTCCCACATCTCCCCCTCCTTTATTAACATAAAAGAGCTCGATTAACACAAATTAAGAAAGCAGGTTTAACACAAATTAAGAAGGCGCGATTAACAGAAATTAAGAAAGCAAGAGAAACACAAATTAAGAAAGCACTATTAACACAAACTAAAATACAGAGAAAAACTGCCAGGCATACTAAGTCTATCTTTAACAAACTTTATAACCCCATCCCTGGGAGAGGCAGGCACTGAGTGCTGCCCAGCCGGGGGGCTCTGGCTGCCCCTCCAACTCCTGGAGTCCTTGTTTGGGGGTCCTGCGTAAACCATCGTGGCCCTCCCATATGCTCTTTTTGGTCATCCCTGTTCTGTTAGCCTGTACCTGATCATTCCTTTTCTGTTTTTGTCCCTGTTCCGTTTTCCTGTCCCTATTCATTCCTTTTTTGTTTTTGTCCCTGTTCTGTTTGCCTGTCCCTGTTCCTCTTCTTCATGTCCCTGTTTGTATTCTTCTCGTCCCTGTTCGTTTTCATGTCCCTGTTGGGGGGCGATTTGTGGCGTAAAGACCGCTCGGACACCGGGGTTCTTTCAGGATCTGTAACTGCTACCTCATTATTGATGACATAACTTGAACTCTCTCTTACTGAGGGCATAACTTCATCTCTCAGAGTGAGGGCACAACTTCATTCTATCCCTTATTCAGGAAAGGCTCCCTTCCTATAACTTCCACCTCACAGCAGTACCTTTCCACTAATTAGTCATTGGTTAAACGATTTTGCCCTGCAACAGCAAACACCCAGCCACTTCCATGCATTAATGGCTGGAGAACTAGACACCCCAGACAAGAAGGTGTCACCTGAATCACCCTTCTTTGTTCCCTCTCAAATCTTTAAATTCCTGATGGCCTCATCTTTAAGAGTCAGATGTTATCACCAACCATGGGGCCTGTCGACCCCCATGGCCACACTCCCACATCTTCCCCTTCTTTATTAACATAAGAAAGCGCGATTAACACAAATTAAGAAGGCAGGACCAACACAAACTAAAACACAGAGAAAGACTGCCAGGCATACTAAGTCTATGTTTAACAACCTTTGTAAAACCAGCCGTGGGAGAGGCAGGCACTGAGTGCTGCCCAGCCGGGGGGCTCTGGCTGCCCCTCCAACTCCTGGAGTCCTTGTTTCTGGGTCCTGCCTATGCCAGCGAGACCCTCCCATACGCTGTTTTTTGTTTGTCCCTGTTCTGATAGCCTGTCCCTATTCATTCCTTTTTTTGTTTTCGTCCCTGTTCTGTTAGACTATCCCTGTTCCTGTTTTTCATGTCCCTGTTTAAGGTGTCTCCTGAATCACCCTTCTTTGTTCCCTCTCAACTCTTTAGTTTCCTGATGGCCTCATCTTTAAGAGTCGGATGTTATCACCAACCATAGGGCTTGTGGACCCCCATGGCCATGCTCCCACATCTCCCCCTTCTTTATTAACATAAGAAAGCGCGATTAACACAAATTAAGAAGGCAGGACCAACACAAACTAAAACACAGAGAAAAACTGCCAGGCATACTAAGTCTATCTTTAACAATCTTTGTAAAACCAGCCGTGGGAGAGGCAGGCACTGAGTGCTGCCCAGCCGGGGGGCTCTGGCTGCCCCTCCAACTCCTGGAGTCCTTGTTTGTGGGTCCAGCATACGCCAGTGGGACCCTCCCATATGCTGTTTTTTGTTTCTCCCTGCTCTGTTAGCCTGTCCCTGTTCCTGTTCTTCATGTCCCTGTTTAAGGTGTCTCCTGAATCACCCTTCTTTGTTCCCTCTCAAGGCTTTACTTTCCTGATGGCCTCATCTTTAAGAGTCAGATGTTATCACCAACCATGGGACTTGTCGACCCCCACGGCCATGCTCCCACAACTCCCCCTTCTTTATTAACATAAAAGAGCTCGATTAACACAAATTAAGAAAGCAGGTTTAACACAAATTAAGAAGGCGCGATTAACAGAAATTAAGAAAGCAAGAGTAACACAAATTAAGAAAGCACTATTAACACAAACTAAAATACAGAGAAAAACTGCCAGGCATACTAATTCCATCTTTAACAAACTTTGTAACCCCATCCCTGGGAGAGGCAGGCACTGAGTGCTTCCCAGCTGGGGGGCTCTGGCTGCCCCTCCAACTCCTGGAGTCCTTGTTTGTGGGTCCTGCCTATGCCAGCGAGACCCTCCCATACGCTGTTTTTTGTTTGTCGCTGTTCTGATAGCATGTCCCTATTCATTCCTTTTTTCTTTTGTCCCTGTTCTGTTAGCCTGTCCCTGTTCCTGTTCTTCATGTCCCTGCTTAAGGTGTCTCCTGAATCACCCTTCTTTGTTCCCTCTCAAGGCTTTACTTTCATGATGGTCTCTACTTTAAGAGTCCGATGTTATCACCAACCATGGGGCTTGTCGACCCCCATGGCCACACTCCCACATCTTCCCCTTCTTCATTAACTTAAGAAAGCGCGATTAACACAAATTAAGAAGGCAGGATCAACACAAACTAAAACACAGAGAAAAACTGCCAGGCATACTAATTCCATCTTTTATAGACTTTGTAACCCCATCCCTGGGAGATGCAGGCACTGAGTGCTGCCCAGCAGGGGGGCTCTGGCTTCCCCTCCAACTCCTGGAGTCCTTCTTTGTGGGTCCTGCCTATGCCAGCGAGACCCTCCCATACGCTGTTTTTTGTTTGTCCCTGTTCTGATAGCCTGTCCCTATTCATTCCTTTTTTGTTTTCCTCCCTGTTCTGTTAGACTATCCCTGTTCCTGTTCTTCATGTCCCTGGTTAAGGTGTCTCCTGAATCACCCTTCTTTGTTCCCTCTCAAGGCTTTACTTTCCTGATGGTCTCATCTTTAAGAGTCGGATGTTATCACCAACCATGGGGCTTGTCGACCCCCATGGCCACACTCCCACATCTTCCCCTTCTTTATTAACATAAGAAAGCACAATTAACACAAATTAAGAAGGCAGGATCAGCACAAAATAAAACACAGAGAAAAACTGCCAGGCATACTAAGTCTATCTTTAACAACCTTTGTAAACCCATCCCTGGGAGATGCAGGCACTGAGTGCTGCCCAGCCGGGGGGCTCTGGCTGCCCCTCCAACTCCTGGAGTCCTTGTTTGTGGGTCTAGCATATGCCAGCGAGACCCTCCCATAGGCTGTTTTTTGTTTCTCCCTGCTCTGTTAGCCTGTCCCTGTTCTTCATGTCCCTGTTTAAGGTGTCTCCTGAATCACCCTTCTTTGTTCCCTCTCAACTCTTTACTTTCCTGATGGCCTCATCTTTAAGAGTCGGATGTTATCACCAACCATGGGACTTGTCGACCCCCATGGCCACACTCCTACAACTCCCCCTTCTTTATTAACATAAAAGAGCTCGATTAACACAAATTAAGAAAGCAGGTTTAACACCAATTAAGAAGGCGCGATTAACAGAAATTAAGAAAGCAAGAGTAACACAAATTAAGAAAGCACTATTAACACAAACTAAAATACAGAGAAAAACTGCCAGGCATACTAATTCCATCTTTAACAAACTTTATAACCCCATCCCTGGGAGAGGCTGGCACTGAGTGCTGCCCAGCCGGGGGGCTCTGGCTGCCCCTCCAACTCCTGGAGTCCTTGTTTGGGGGTCCTGCGTAAACCATCGTGACCCTCCCATATGCTCTTTTTGGTCATCCCTGTTCTGTTAGCCTGTATCTGATCATTCCTTTTCTGTTTTTGTCCCTGTTCCGTTTGCCTGTCCCTATTCATTCCTTTTTTGTTTTTGTCCCTGTGCTGTTTGCCTGTCCCTGTTCCTCTTCTTCATGTCCCTGTTTGTATTCTTCTCGTCCCTGTTCGTTTTCATGTCCCTGTTGGGGGGCGATTTGTGGCGTAAAGACCGCACGGACACCGGGGTTCTTTCAGGATCTGTAACTGCTACCTCATTATTGATGACATAACTTGAACTCTCTCTTACTGAGGGCATAACTTCATCTCTCAGAGTGAGGGCACAACTTCATTCTATCCCTTATTCAGGAAAGACTCCCTTCCTATAACTTCCACCTCACAGCATTACCTTTCCACTAACTAGTCATTGGTTAAACAATTTTGCCCTGCAACAGCAAACACCCGGCCACTTCCATGCATTAATGGCTGGAGAACTAGCCACCCCAGACAAGAAGGTGTCACCTGAATCACCCTTCTTTGTTCCCTCTCAAATCTTTAAATTCCTGATGGCCTCATCTTTAAGAGTCCGATGTTATCACCAACCATGGGGCCTGTCGACCCCCATGGCCACACTCCCACATCTCCCCCTTCTTTATTAACATAAGAAAGCGCGATTAACACAAATTAAGAAGGCAGGACCAACACAAACTAAAACACAGAGAAAGACTGCCAGGCATACTAAGTCTATGTTTAACAACCTTTGTAAAACCAGCCGTGGGAGAGGCAGGCACTGAGTGCTGCCCAGCCGGGGGGCTCTGGCTGCCCCTCCAACTCCTGGAGTCCTTGTTTCTGGGTCCTGCCTATGCCAGCGAGACCCTCCCATACGCTGTTTTTTGTTTGTCCCTGTTCTGATAGCCTGTCCCTATTCATTCCTTTTTTTGTTTTCCTCCCTGTTCTGTTAGACTATCCCTGTTCCTGTTTTTCATGTCCCTGTTTAAGGTGTCTCCTGAATCACCCTTCTTTGTTCCCTCTCAACTCTTTAGTTTCCTGATGGCCTCATCTTTAAGAGTCGGATGTTATCACCAACCATAGGGCTTGTGGACCCCCATGGCCATGCTCCCACATCTCCCCCTTCTTTATTAACATAAGAAAGCGCGATTAACACAAATTAAGAAGGCAGGACCAACACAAACTAAAACACAGAGAAAAACTGCCAGGCATACTAAGTCTATCTTTAACAATCTTTGTAAAACCAGCCGTGGGAGAGGCAGGCACTGAGTGCTGCCCAGCCGGGGGGCTCTGGCTGCCCCTCCAACTCCTGGAGTCCTTGTTTGTGGGTCCAGCATACGCCAGTGGGACCCTCCCATATGCTGTTTTTTGTTTCTCCCTGCTCTGTTAGCCTGTCCCTGTTCCTGTTCTTCATGTCCCTGTTTAAGGTGTCTCCTGAATCACCCTTCTTTGTTCCCTCTCAAGGCTTTACTTTCCTGATGGCCTCATCTTTAAGAGTCAGATGTTATCACCAACCATGGGACTTGTCGACCCCCACGGCCATGCTCCCACAACTCCCCCTTCTTTATTAACATAAAAGAGCTCGATTAACACAAATTAAGAAAGCAGGTTTAACACAAATTAAGAAGGCGCGATTAACAGAAATTAAGAAAGCAAGAGTAACACAAATTAAGAAAGCACTATTAACACAAACTAAAATACAGAGAAAAACTGCCAGGCATACTAATTCCATCTTTAACAAACTTTGTAACCCCATCCCTGGGAGAGGCAGGCACTGAGTGCTTCCCAGCTGGGGGGCTCTGGCTGCCCCTCCAACTCCTGGAGTCCTTGTTTCTGGGTCCTGCCTATGCCAGCGAGACCCTCCCATACGCTGTTTTTTGTTTGTCGCTGTTCTGATAGCATGTCCCTATTCATTCCTTTTTTCTTTTGTCCCTGTTCTGTTAGCCTGTCCCTGTTCCTGTTCTTCATGTCCCTGCTTAAGGTGTCTCCTGAATCACCCTTCTTTGTTCCCTCTCAAGGCTTTACTTTCATGATGGTCTCTACTTTAAGAGTCCGATGTTATCACCAACCATGGGGCTTGTCGACCCCCATGGCCACACTCCCACATCTTCCCCTTCTTCATTAACTTAAGAAAGCGCGATTAACACAAATTAAGAAGGCAGGATCAACACAAACTAAAACACAGAGAAAAACTGCCAGGCATACTAATTCCATCTTTTACAAACTTTGTAACCCCATCCCTGGGAGATGCAGGCACTGAGTGCTGCCCAGCAGGGGGGCTCTGGCTTCCCCTCCAACTCCTGGAGTCCTTCTTTGTGCGTCCTGCCTATGCCAGCGAGACCCTCCCATACGCTGTTTTTTGTTTGTCCCTGTTCTGATAGCCTGTCCCTATTCATTCCTTTTTTGTTTTCCTCCCTGTTCTGTTAGACTATCCCTGTTCCTGTTCTTCATGTCCCTGGTTAAGGTGTCTCCTGAATCACCCTTCTTTGTTCCCTCTCAAGGCTTTACTTTCCTGATGGTCTCATCTTTAAGAGTCGGATGTTATCACCAACCATGGGGCTTGTCGACCCCCATGGCCACACTCCCACATCTTCCCCTTCTTTATTAACATAAGAAAGCACAATTAACACAAATTAAGAAGGCAGGATCAGCACAAACTAAAACACAGAGAAAAACTGCCAGGCATACTAAGTCTATCTTTAACAACCTTTGTAAACCCATCCCTGGGAGATGCAGGCACTGAGTGCTGCCCAGCCGGGGGGCTCTGGCTGCCCCTCCAACTCCTGGAGTCCTTGTTTGTGGGTCTAGCATATGCCAGCGAGACCCTCCCATACGCTGTTTTTTGTTTCTCCCTGCTCTGTTAGCCTGTCCCTGTTCTTCATGTCCCTGTTTAAGGTGTCTCCTGAATCACCCTTCTTTGTTCCCTCTCAACTCTTTACTTTCCTGATGGCCTCATCTTTAAGAGTCGGATGTTATCACCAACCATGGGACTTGTCGACCCCCATGGCCACACTCCTACAACTCCCCCTTCTTTATTAACATAAAAGAGCTCGATTAACACAAATTAAGAAAGCAGGTTTAACACGAATTAAGAAGGCGCGATTAACAGAAATTAAGAAAGCAAGAGTAACACAAATTAAGAAAGCACTATTAACACAAACTAAAATACAGAGAAAAACTGCCAGGCATACTAATTCCATCTTTAACAAACTTTATAACCCCATCCCTGGGAGAGGCTGGCACTGAGTGCTGCCCAGCCGGGGGGCTCTGGCTGCCCCTCCAACTCCTGGAGTCCTTGTTTGGGGGTCCTGCGTAAACCATCGTGACCCTCCCATATGCTCTTTTTGGTCATCCCTGTTCTGTTAGCCTGTATCTGATCATTCCTTTTCTGTTTTTGTCCCTGTTCCGTTTGCCTGTCCCTATTCATTCCTTTTTTGTTTTTGTCCCTGTGCTGTTTGCCTGTCCCTGTTCCTCTTCTTCATGTCCCTGTTTGTATTCTTCTCGTCCCTGTTCGTTTTCATGTCCCTGTTGGGGGGCGATTTGTGGCGTAAAGACCGCACGGACACCGGGGTTCTTTCAGGATCTGTAACTGCTACCTCATTATTGATGACATAACTTGAACTCTCTCTTACTGAGGGCATAACTTCATCTCTCAGAGTGAGGGCACAACTTCATTCTATCCCTTATTCAGGAAAGACTCCCTTCCTATAACTTCAGCCTCACAGCATTACCTTTCCACTAACTAGTCATTGGTTAAACAATTTTGCCCTGCAACAGCAAACACCCGGCCACTTCCATGCATTAATGGCTGGAGAACTAGCCACCCCAGACAAGAAGGTGTCACCTGAATCACCCTTCTTTGTTCCCTCTCAAATCTTTAAATTCCTGATGGCCTCATCTTTAAGAGTCGGATGTTATCACCAACCATGGGGCCTGTCGACCCCCATGGCCACACTCCCACATCTTCCCCTTCTTTATTAACATAAGAAAGCGCGATTAACACAAATTAAGAAGGCAGGACCAACACAAACTAAAACACAGAGAAAAACTGCCAGGCATACTAAGACTATCTTTAACAAACTTTGCAACCCCATCCCTGGGATAGGCAGGCACTGAGTGCTGCCCAACCGGGGGGCTCTGGCTGCCCCTCCAACTCCTGGAGTCCTTGTTTGGGGGTCCTGCGTAAGCCAGCGTGACCCTCCCATAAGCTCTTTTTGTTCGTCCCTGTTCTGTTAGCCTGTACCTATTCATTCCTTTTTTTTTCTTTTATCTGTTCCGTTTGCCTGTCCCTATTCATTCCTTTTTTGTTTTTGTCCCTGTTCTGTTAGCCTGTCCCTGTTCCTGTTCTTCATGTCCCTGTTTGTTTTCTTCTCGTCCCTGTTCGTTTTCTTGTCCCTGTTGGGGGGCGATTTGTGGCGTAAAGACCGCATGGACAACGGGGTTCTTTCAGGATCTGTAACTGCTACCTCTTTATTGATGACATAACTTGAACTCTCTCTTACTGAGGGCATAACTTCATCTCTCAGAGTGAGGGCACAACTTCATTCTATCCCTTATTCAGGAAAGGCTCCCTTCCTATAACTTCCGCCTCACAGCAGTACCTTTCCACTAACTAGTCATTGGTCAACAACTTTGCCCGGCAACAGCAAACACCCAGCCACTTCCATGCATTAATGGCTGGAGAACTAGCCACCCCAGACAAGAAGGTGTCACCTGAATCACCCTTCTTTGTTCCCTCTCAACTCTTTAAATTCCTGATGGTCTCATCCTTAAGAGTTGGATGTTATCACCAACCATGGGACTTGTCGACCCCCATGGCCACGCTCCCACATCTCCCCCTTCTTTATTAACATAAAAGAGCTCGATTAACACAAATTAAGAAAGCAGGTTTAACACAAATTATGAAGGCGCGATTAACAGAAATTAAGAAAGCAAGAGTAACACAAATTAAGAAAGCACTATTAACACAAACTAAAATACAGAGAAAAACTGCCAGGCATACTAATTCCATCTTTAACAAACTTTGTAACCCCATCCCTGGGAGAGGCAGGCACTGAGTGCTGCCCAGCCGGGGGGCTCTGGCTGCCCCTCCAACTCCTGGAGTCCTTGTTTCTGGGTCCTGCCTATGCCAGCGAGACCCTCCCATACGCTGTTTTTTGTTTGTCCCTGTTCTGTTAGACTGTCCCTGTTCCTGTTCTTCATGTCCCTGTTTAAGGTGTCTCCTGAATCACCCTTCTTTGTTCCCTCTCAAGGCTTTACTTTCCTCATGGCCTCATCTTTAAGAGTCGGATGTTATCACCAACCATGGGACTTGTCGACCCCCATGGCCAGGCTCCCACATCTCCCCCTTCTTTATTAACCTAAAAGAGCTCGATTAACACAAATTAAGAAAGCAGGTTTAACACAAATTAAGAAGGCGCGATTAACAGAAATTAAGAAAGCAAGAGTAACACAAATTAAGAAAGCACTATTAACACAAACTAAAATACAGAGAAAAACTGCCAGGCATACTAATTCCATCTTTAACAAACTTTGTAACCCCATCCCTGGGAGAGGCAGGCACTGAGTGCTGCCCAGCTGGGGGGCTCTGGCTGCCCCTCCAACTCCTGGAGTCCTTGTTTGTGGGTCCTGCCTATGCCAGCGAGACCCTCCCATACGCTGTTTTTTGTTTGTCCCTGTTCTGATAGCCTGTCCCTATTCATTCCTTTTTTGTTTTTGTCCCTGTTCTGTTAGACTATCCCTGTTCCTGTTCTTCATGTCCCTCCTTAAGGTGTCTCCTGAATCACCCTTCTTTGTTCCCTCTCAAGGCTTTACTTTCCTCATGGTCTCATCTTTAAGAGTCGGATGTGATCACCAACCATGGGGCTTGTCGACCCCCATGGCCACACTCCCACATCTTCCCCTTCTTTATTAACATAAGAAAGTGCAATTAACACAAATTAAGAAGGCAGGATCAACACAAACTAAAACACAGAGAAAAACTGCCAGGCATACTAAGTCTATCTTTAACAATCTTTGTAAAACCATCCCTGGGAGAGGCAGGCACTGAGTGCTGCCCAGCCGGGGGGCTCTGGCTGCCCCTCCAACTCCTGGAGTCCTTGTTTCTGGGTCCTGCCTATGCCAGCGAGACCCTCCCATAGGCTGTTTTTTGTTTGTCCCTGTTCTGATAGCCTGTCCCTATTCATTCCCTTTTTGTTTTCGTCCCTGTTCTGTTAGACTATCCCTGTTCCTGTTCTTCATGTCCCTGCTTAAGGTGTCTCCTGAATCACCCTTCTTTATTCCCTCTCAAGGCTTTACTTTCCTGATGGTCTCATCTTTAAGAGTTGGATGTTATCACCAACCATGGGACTTGTCGACCCCCATGGCCATGCTCCCACATCTCCCCCTTCTTTATTAACATAAAAGAGCTCGATTAACACAAATTAAGAAGGCGCGATTAACAGAAATTAAGAAAGCAAGAGTAACACAAATTAAGAAAGCACTATTAACACAAACTAAAATACAGAGAAAAACTGCCAGGCATACTAATTCCATCTTTAACAAACTTTGCAACCCCATCGCGGGGAGTGGCAGGCACTGAGTGCTGCCCAGCTGGGGGGCTCTGGCTGCCCCTCCAACTCCTGGAGTCCTTGTTTGTGGGTCCTGCCTATGCCAGCGAGACCCTCCCATACGCTGTTTTTTGTTTGTCCCTGTTCTGATAGCATGTCCCTATTCTTTCCTTTTTTGTGTTTGTCCCTGTTCTGTTAGACTATCCCTGTTCCTGTTCTTCATGTCCCTGTTTAAGCTGTCTCCTGAATCACCCTTCTTTGTTCCCTCTCAAGGCTTTCCTTTCCTGATGGTCTCATCCTTAAGAGTCCGATGTTATCACCAACCATGGGGCTTGTCGACCCCCATGGCCACACTCCCACATCTCCTCCTTCTTTATTAACATAAGAAAGCGCAATTAACACAAATTAAGAAGGCAGGATCAACACAAACTAAAACACAGAGAAAAACTGCCAGGCATACTAAGACTATCTTTAACAAACTTTGCAACCCCATCCCTGGGAGTGGCAGGCACTGAGTGCTTCCCAGCTGGGGGGCTCTGGCTGCCCCTCCAACTCCTGGAGTCCTTGTTTGTGGGTCCTGCCTATGCCAGTGGGACCCTCCCATATGCTGTTTTTTGTTTCTCCCTGCTCTGTTAGCCTGTCCCTGTTCCTGTTCTTCATGTCCCTGCTTAAGGTGTCTCCTGAATCACCCTTCTTTGTTCCCTCTCAAGGCTTTACTTTCCTCATGGCCTCATCTTTAAGAGTCGGATGTGATCACCAACCATGGGGCTTGTCGGCCCCCATGGCCACACTCCCACATCTCCTCCTTCTTTATTAACATAAGAAAGCGCAATTAACACAAATTAAGAAGGCAGGATCAACACAAACTAAAACACAGAGAAAAACTGCCAGGCATACTAAGACTATCTTTAACAAACTTTGCAACCCCATCCCTGGGAGAGGCAGGCACTGAGTGCTGCCCAGCCGGGGGGCTCTGGCTGCCCCTCCAACTCCTGGAGTCCTTGTTTGGGGGTCCTGCCTATGCCAGCGAGACCCTCCCATACGCTGTTTTTTGTTTGTCCCTGTTCTGATAGCCTGTCCCTATTCATTCCTTTTTTGTTTTTGTCCCTGTTCTGTTAGACTATCCCTGTTCCTGTTCTTCATGTCCCTGTTTAAGGTGTCTCCTGAATCACCCTTCTTTGTTCCCTCTCAAGGCTTTACTTTCCTGATGGTTTCATCTTTAAGAGTCTGATGTTATCACCAACCATGGGGCTTGTCGACCCCCATGGCCACACTCCCACACCTTCCCCTTCTTTATTAACTTAAGAAAGCGCGATTAACACAAATTAAGAAGGCAGGATCAACACAAACTAAAACAGAGAAAAACTGCCAGGCATACTAAGTCTATCTTTAACAATCTTTGTAAAACCATCCCTGGGAGAGGCAGGCACTGAGTGCTGCCCAGCCGGGGGGCTCTGGCTGCCCCTCCAACTCCTGGAGTCCTTGTTTGTGGGTCCAGCATACGCCAGTGGGACCCTCCCATATGCTGTTTTTTGTTTGTCCCTGTTCTGATAGCCTGTCCCTATTCATTCCTTTTTTGTTTTTGTCCCTGTTCTGTTAGACTATCCCTGTTCCTGTTCTTCATGTCCCTGTTTAAGGTGTCTCCTGAATCACCCTTCTTTGTTCCCTCTCAACTCTTTAGTTTCCTGATGGCCTCATCTTTAAGAGTCGGATGTTATCACCAACCATGGGACTTGTCGACCCCCATGGCCATGCTCCCACATCTCCCCCTTCTTTATTAACATAAAAGAGCTCGATTAACACAAATTAAGAAAGCAGGTTTAACACAAATTAAGAAGGCACGATTAACAGAAATTAAGAAAGCTAGAGAAACACAAATTAAGAAAGCACTATTAACACAAATTAAAATACAGAGAAAAAATGCCAGGCATACTAATTCCATCTTTAACAAACTTTGTAACCACAACCCTGGGAGAGGCAGGCACTGAGTGCTGCCCAGCCGGGGGGCTCTGGCTGCCCCTCCAACTCCTGGAGTCCTTGTTTGGGGGTCCTGCCTATGCCAGCGAGACCCTCCCATACGCTGTTTTTTGTTTGTCCCTGTTCTGATAGCCTGTCCCTATTCATTACTTTTTTATTTTCGTCCCTGTTCTGTTAGACTATCCCTGTTCCTGTTCTTCATGTCCCTGTTTAAGGTGTCTCCTGAATCACCCTTCTTTGTTCCCTCTCAAGGCTTTACTTTCCTGATGGTCTCTACTTTATTAGTCAGATCTTATCACCAACCATGGGGCTTGTCTAACCCCATGGCCAGGCTCCCACATCTCCCCCTCCTTTATTAACATAAAAGAGCTCGATTAACACAAATTAAGAAAGCAGGTTTAACACAAATTAAGAAGGCGCGATTAACAGAAATTAAGAAAGCAAGAGAAACACAAATTAAGAAAGCACTATTAACACAAACTAAAATACAGAGAAAAACTGCCAGGCATACTAAGTCTATCTTTAACAAACTTTATAACCCCAATCCCTGGGAGAGGCAGGCACTGAGTGCTGCCCAGCCGGGGGGCTCTGGCTGCCCCTCCAACTCCTGGAGTCCTTGTTTGGGGGTCCTGCGTAAACCATCGTGGCCCTCCCATATGCTCTTTTTGGTCATCCCTGTTCTGTTAGCCTGTACCTGATCATTCCTTTTCTGTTTTTGTCCCTGTTCCGTTTTCCTGTCCCTATTCATTCCTTTTTTGTTTTTGTCCCTGTTCTGTTTGCCTGTCCCTGTTCCTCTTCTTCATGTCCCTGTTTGTATTCTTCTCGTCCCTGTTCGTTTTCATGTCCCTGTTGGGGGGCGATTTGTGGCGTAAAGACCGCTCGGACACCGGGGTTCTTTCAGGATCTGTAACTGCTACCTCATTATTGATGACATAACTTGAACTCTCTCTTACTGAGGGCATAACTTCATCTCTCAGAGTGAGGGCACAACTTCATTCTATCCCTTATTCAGGAAAGGTTCCCTTCCTATAACTTCCACCTCACAGCAGTACCTTTCCACTAATTAGTCATTGGTTAAACAATTTTGCCCTGCAACAGCAAACACCCAGCCACTTCCATGCATTAATGGCTGGAGAACTAGACACCCCAGACAAGAAGGTGTCACCTGAATCACCCGTCTTTGTTCCCTCTCAAATCTTTAAATTCCTGATGGCCTCATCTTTAAGAGTCGGATGTTATCACCAACCATGGGGCCTGTCGACCCCCATGGCCACACTCCCACATCTCCCCCTTCTTTATTAACATAAGAAAGCGCGATTAACACAAATTAAGAAGGCAGGACCAACACAAACTAAAACACAGAGAAAAACTGCCAGGCATACTAAGTCTATCTTTAACAATCTTTGTAAAACCATCCCTGGGAGAGGCAGGAACTGAGTGCTGCCCAGCCGGGGGGCTCTGGCTGCCCCTCCAACTCCTGGAGTCCTTGTTTGTGGGTCCGGCATACGCCAGTGGGACCCTCCCATATGCTGTTTTTTGTTTCTCCCTGCTCTGTTAGCCTGTCCCTGTTCCTGTTCTTCATGTCCCTGCTTAAGGTGTCTCCTGAATCACCCTTCTTTGTTCCCTCTCAAGGCTTTACTTTCCTGATGGTCTCTACTTTAAGAGTCCGATGTTATCACCAACCATGGGGCTTGTCGACCCCCATGGCCACACTCCCACATCTTCCCCTTCTTCATTAACTTAAGAAAGCGCGATTAACACAAATTAAGAAGGCAGGATCAACACAAACAAAAACACAGAGAAAAACTGCCAGGCATACTAATTCCATCTTTTACAAACTTTGTAACCCCATCCCTGGGAGTGGCAGGCACTGAGTGCTGCCCAGCAGGGGGGCTCTGGCTGCCCCTCCAACTCCTGGAGTCCTTCTTTGTGGGTCCTGCCTATGCCAGCGAGACCCTCCCATACGCTGTTTTTTGTTTGTCCCTGTTCTGATAGCCTGTCCCTATTCATTCCTTTTTTGTTTTCCTCCCTGTTCTGTTAGACTATCCCTGTTCCTGTTCTTCATGTCCCTGGTTAAGGTGTCTCCTGAATCACCCTTCTTTGTTCCCTCTCAAGGCTTTACTTTCCTGATGGTCTCATCTTTAAGAGTCCGATGTTATCACCAACCATGGGGCTTGTCGACCCCCATGGCCACACTCCCACATCTTCCCCTTCTTTATTAACATAAGAAAGCACAATTAACACAAATTAAGAAGGCAGGATCAGCACAAACTAAAACACAGAGAAAAACTGCCAGGCATACTAAGTCTATCTTTAACAACCTTTGTAAACCCATCTCTGGGAGATGCAGGCACTGAGTGCTGCCCAGCCGGGGGGCTCTGGCTGCCCCTCCAACTCCTGGAGTCCTTGTTTGTGGGTCTAGCATATGCCAGCGAGACCCTCCCATACGCTGTTTTTTGTTTCTCCCTGCTCTGTTAGCCTGTCCCTGTTCTTCATGTCCCTGTTTAAGGTGTCTCCTGAATCACCCTTCTTTGTTCCCTCTCAACTCTTTACTTTCCTGATGGCCTCATCTTTAAGAGTCGGATGTTATCACCAACCATGGGACTTGTCGACCCCCATGGCCACACTCCTACAACTCCCCCTTATTTATTAACATAAAAGAGCTCGATTAACACAAATTAAGAAAGCAGGTTTAACACCAATTAAGAAGGCGCGATTAACAGAAATTAAGAAAGCAAGAGTAACACAAATTAAGAAAGCACTATTAACACAAACTAAAATACAGAGAAAAACTGCCAGGCATACTAATTCCATCTTTAACAAACTTTATAACCCCATCCCTGGGAGAGGCTGGCACTGAGTGCTGCCCAGCCGGGGGGCTCTGGCTGCCCCTCCAACTCCTGGAGTCCTTGTTTGGGGGTCCTGCGTAAACCATCGTGACCCTCCCATATGCTCTTTTTGGTCATCCCTGTTCTGTTAGCCTGTACCTGATCATTCCTTTTCTGTTTTTGTCCCTGTTCCGTTTGCCTGTCCCTATTCATTCCTTTTTTGTTTTTGTCCCTGTGCTGTTTGCCTGTCCCTGTTCCTCTTCTTCATGTCCCTGTTTGTATTCTTCTCGTCCCTGTTCGTTTTCATGTCCCTGTTGGGGGGCGATTTGTGGCGTAAAGACCGCACGGACACCGGGGTTTCTTTCAGGATCTGTAACTGCTACCTCATTATTGATGACATAACTTGAACTCTCTCTTACTGAGGGCATAACTTCATCTCTCAGAGTGAGGGCACAACTTCATTCTATCCCTTATTCAGGAAAGGCTCCCTTCCTATAACTTCCACCTCACAGCAGTACCTTTCCACTAACTAGTCATTGGTTAAACAACTTTGCCCTGCAACAGCAAACACCCAGCCACTTCCATGCATTAATGGCTGGAGAACTAGCCACCCCAGACAAGAAGGTGTCACCTGAATCACCCTTCTTTGTTCCCTCTCAAATCTTTAAATTCCTGATGGCCTCATCTTTAAGAGTCGGATGTTATCACCAACCATGGGGCCTGTCGACCCCCATGGCCACACTCCCACATCTCCCCCTTCTTTATTAACATAAGAAAGCGCGATTAACACAAATTAAGAAGGCAGGACCAACACAAACTAAAACACAGAGAAAAGCTGCCAGGCATACTAAGTCTATGTTTAACAACCTTTGTAAAACCAGCCGTGGGAGAGGCAGGAACTGAGTGCTGCCCAGCGGGGGGGCTCTGGCTGCCCCTCCAACTCCTGGAGTCCTTGTTTGTGGGTCCTGCCTATGCCAGGGAGACCCTCCCATACGCTGTTTTTTGTTTGTCGCTGTTCTGATAGCATGTCCCTATTCATTCCTTTTTTCTTTTGTCCCTGTTCTGTTAGCCTGTCCCTGTTCCTGTTCTTCATGTCCCTGCTTAAGGTGTCTCCTGAATCACCCTTCTTTGTTCCCTCTCAAGGCTTTACTTTCCTGATGGTCTCTACTTTAAGAGTCCGATGTTATCACCAACCATGGGGCTTGTCGACCCCCATGGCCACACTCCCACATCTTCCCCTTCTTCATTAACTTAAGAAAGCGCGATTAACACAAATTAAGAAGGCAGGAAAACACAAACTAAAACACAGAGAAAAACTGCCAGGCATACTAATTCCATCTTTTACAGACTTTGTAACCCCATCCCTGGGAGATGCAGGCACTGAGTGCTGCCCAGCAGGGGGGCTCTGGCTGCCCCTCCAACTCCTGGAGCCCTTCTTTGTGGGTCCTGCCTATGCCAGCGAGACCCTCCCATACGCTGTTTTTTGTTTGTCCCTGTTCTGATAGCCTGTCCCTATTCATTCCTTTTTTGTTTTCCTCCCTGTTCTGTTAGACTATCCCTGTTCCTGTTCTTCATGTCCCTGGTTAAGGTGTCTCCTGAATCACCCTTCTTTGTTCCCTCTCAAGGCTTTACTTTCCTGATGGTCTCATCTTTAAGAGTCCGATGTTATCACCAACCATGGGACTTGTCGACCCCCATGGCCACACTCCCACATCTTCCCCTTCTTTATTAACATAAGAAAGCACAATTAACACAAATTAAGAAGGCAGGATCAACACAAACTAAAACAGAGAAAAACTGCCAGGCATACTAAGTCTATCTTTAACAATCTTTGTAAAACCATCCCTGGGAGAGGCAGGCACTGAGTGCTGCCCAGCCGGGGGGCTCTGGCTGCCCCTCCAACTCCTGGAGTCCTTGTTTGTGGGTCCAGCATATGCCAGTGGGACCCTCCCATATGCTGTTTTTTGTTTGTCCCTGTTCTGATAGCCTGTCCGTATTCATTCCTTTTTTGTTTTTGTCCCTGTTCTGTTAGACTATCCCTGTTCCTGTTCTTCATGTCCCTGTTTAAGGTGTCTCCTGAATCACCCTACTTTGTTCCCTCTCAACTCTTTACTTTCCTGATGGCCTCATCTTTAAGAGTTGGATGTTATCACCAACCATAGGGCTTGTGGACCCCCATGGCCATGCTCCCACATCTCCCCCTTCTTTATTAACATAAAAGAGCTCGATTAACACAAATTAAGAAAGCAGGTTTAACACAAATTAAGAAGGCGCGATTAACAGAAATTAAGAAAGCAAGAGAAACACAAATTAAGAAAGCACTCAACACAAATTAAAATACAGAGAAAAAGTGCCAGGCATACTAATTCCATCTTTAACAAACTTTGTAACCCCATCCCTGGGAGAGGCAGGCACTGAGTGCTTCCCAGCTGGGGGGCTCTGGCTGCCCCTCCAACTCCCGGAGTCCTTGTTTGTGGGTCCAGCATATGCCAGTGGGACCCTCCCATATGCTGTTTTTTGTTTCTCCCTGCTCTGTTAGCCTGTCCCTGTTCCTGTTCTTCATGTCCCTGTTGAAGGTGTCTCCTGAATCACCCTTCCTTGTTCCCTCTCAAGGCTTTACTTTCCTCATGGTCTCATCTTTAAGAGTCGGATGTGATCACCAACCATGGGGCTTGTCGACCCCCATGGCCACACTCCCACATCTCCTCCTTCTTTATTAACATAAGAAAGCGCAATTAACACAAATTAAGAAGGCAGGATCAACACAAACTAAAACACAGAGAAAAACTGCCAGGCATACTAAGACTATCTTTAACAAACTTTGCAACCCCATCCCTGGGATAGGCAGGCACTGAGTGCTGCCCAACCGGGGGGCTCTGGCTGCCCCTCCAACTCCTGGAGTCCTTTTTTGTGGGTCCTGCGTAAGCCAGCGTGACCCTCCAATAAGCTCTTTTTGTTCGTCCCTGTTCTGTTAGCCTGTACCTATTCATT
This sequence comes from Anser brachyrhynchus, assembly GCF_964034855.1. NCBI lineage: Eukaryota > Metazoa > Chordata > Aves > Anseriformes > Anatidae > Anser > Anser brachyrhynchus. The sequence continues at coordinate 33,958 of NW_027663524.1, read as the reverse complement.
CCTTTTTTTTTCTTTTATCTGTTCCGTTTGCCTGTCCCTATTCATTCCTTTTTTGTTTTTGTCCCTGTTCTGTTAGCCTGTCCCTGTTCCTGTTCTTCATGTCCCTGTTTGTTTTCTTCTCGTCCCTGTTCGTTTTCTTGTCCCTGTTGGGGGGCGATTTGTGGCGTAAAGACCGCATGGACAACGGGGTTCTTTCAGGATCTGTAACTGCTACCTCTTTATTGATGACATAACTTGAACTCTCTCTTACTGAGGGCATAACTTCACCTCTCAGAGTGAGGGCACAACTTCATTCTATCCCTTATTCAGGAAAGGCTCCCTTCCTATAACTTCCGCCTCACAGCAGTACCTTTCCACTAACTAGTCATTGGTCAACAACTTTGCCCGGCAACAGCAAACACCCAGCCACTTCCATGCATTAATGGCTGGAGAACTAGCCACCCCAGACAAGAAGGTGTCACCTGAATCACCCTTCTTTGTTCCCTCTCAACTCTTTAAATTCCTGATGGTCTCATCCTTAAGAGTTGGATGTTATCACCAACCATGGGACTTGTCGACCCCCATGGCCAGGCTCCCACATCTCCTCCTTCTTTATTAACATAAAAGAGCTCGATTAACACAAATTAAGAAAGCAGGTTTAACACAAATTAAGAAGGCGCGATTAACAGAAATTAAGAAAGCAAGAGTAACACAAATTAAGAAAGCACTATTAACACAAACTAAAATACAGAGAAAAACTGCCAGGCATACTAATTCCATCTTTAACAAACTTTGTAACCCCATCCCTGGGAGAGGCAGGCACTGAGTGCTGCCCAGCCGGGGGGCTCTGGCTGCCCCTCCAACTCCTGGAGTCCTTGTTTCTGGGTCCTGCCTATGCCAGCGAGACCCTCCCATACGCTGTTTTTTGTTTGTCCCTGTTCTGTTAGCCTGTCCCTGTTCCTGTTCTTCATGTCCCTGTTTAAGGTGTCTCCTGAATCACCCTTCTTTGTTCCCTCTCAAGGCTTTACTTTCCTCATGGCCTCATCTTTAAGAGTCGGATGTTATCACCAATCATGGGACTTGTCGACCCCCATGGCCAGGCTCCCACATCTCCCCCTTCTTTATTAACCTAAAAGAGCTCGATTAACACAAATTAAGAAAGCAGGTTTAACACAAATTAAGAAGGCGCGATTAACAGAAATTAAGAAAGCAAGAGTAACACAAATTAAGAAAGCACTATTAACACAAACTAAAATACAGAGAAAAACTGCCAGGCATACTAATTCCATCTTTAACAAACTTTGTAACCCCATCCCTGGGAGAGGCAGGCACTGAGTGCTGCCCAGCCGGGGGGCTCTGGCTGCCCCTCCAACTCCTGGAGTCCTTGTTTGTGGGTCCTGCCTATGCCAGCGAGACCCTCCCATACGCTGTTTTTTGTTTGTCCCTGTTCTGATAGCCTGTCCCTATTAATTCCTTTTTTGTTTTTGTCCCTGTTCTGTTAGACTATCCCTGTTCCTGTTCTTCATGTCCCTGTTTAAGGTGTCTCCTGAATCACCCTTCTTTGTTCCCTCTCAAGGCTTTACTTTCCTCATGGTCTCATCTTTAAGAGTCGGATGTGATCACCAACCATGGGGCTTGTCGACCCCCATGGCCAGGCTCCCACATCTCCCCCTTCTTTATTAACATAAAAGAGCTCGATTAACACAAATTAAGAAAGCAGGTTTAACACAAATTAAGAAGGCACGATTAACAGAAATTAAGAAAGCTAGAGAAACACAAATTAAGAAAGCACTATTAACACAAATTAAAATACAGAGAAAAAATGCCAGGCATACTAATTCCATCTTTAACAAACTTTGTAACCACAACCCTGGGAGAGGCAGGCACTGAGTGCTGCCCAGCCGGGGGGCTCTGGCTGCCCCTCCAACTCCTGGAGTCCTTGTTTGGGGGTCCTGCCTATGCCAGCGAGACCCTCCCATACGCTGTTTTTTGTTTGTCCCTGTTCTGATAGCCTGTCCCTATTCATTACTTTTTTATTTTCGTCCCTGTTCTGTTAGACTACCCCTGTTCCTGTTCTTCATGTCCCTGTTTAAGGTGTCTCCTGAATCACCCTTCTTTGTTCCCTCTCAAGGCTTTATTTCCTGATGGTCTCTACTTTATTAGTCAGATCTTATCACCAACCATGGGGCTTGTCTAACCCCATGGCCAGGCTCCCACATCTCCCCCTCCTTTATTAACATAAAAGAGCTCGATTAACACAAATTAAGAAAGCAGGTTTAACACAAATTAAGAAGGCGCGATTAACAGATATTAAGAAAGCAAGAGAAACACAAATTAAGAAAGCACTATTAACACAAACTAAAATACAGAGAAAAACTGCCAGGCATACTAAGTCTATCTTTAACAAACTTTATAACCCCATCCCTGGGAGAGGCAGGCACTGAGTGCTGCCCAGCCGGGGGGCTCTGGCTGCCCCTCCAACTCCTGGAGTCCTTGTTTGGGGGTCCTGCGTAAACCATCGTGGCCCTCCCATATGCTCTTTTTGGTCATCCCTGTTCTGTTAGCCTGTACCTGATCATTCCTTTTCTGTTTTTGTCCCTGTTCCGTTTTCCTGTCCCTATTCATTCCTTTTTTGTTTTTGTCCCTGTTCTGTTTGCCTGTCCCTGTTCCTCTTCTTCATGTCCCTGTTTGTATTCTTCTCGTCCCTGTTCGTTTTCATGTCCCTGTTGGGGGGCGATTTGTGGCGTAAAGACCGCTCGGACACCGGGGTTCTTTCAGGATCTGTAACTGCTACCTCATTATTGATGACATAACTTGAACTCTCTCTTACTGAGGGCATAACTTCATCTCTCAGAGTGAGGGCACAACTTCATTCTATCCCTTATTCAGGAAAGGCTCCCTTCCTATAACTTCCGCCTCACAGCAGTACCTTTCCACTAACTAGTCATTGGTCAACAACTTTGCCCGGCAACAGCAAACACCCAGCCACTTCCATGCATTAATGGCTGGAGAACTAGCCACCCCAGACAAGAAGGTGTCACCTGAATCACCCTTCTTTGTTCCCTCTCAACTCTTTAAATTCCTGATGGTCTCATCCTTAAGAGTTGGATGTTATCACCAACCATGGGGCTTGTCGACCCCCATGGCCACACTCCCACATCTTCCCCTTCTTTATTAACATAAGAAAGCGCAATTAACACAAATTAAGAAGGCAGGATCAACACAAACTAAAACACAGAGAAAAACTGCCAGGCATACTAAGTCTATCTTTAACAATCTTTGTAAAACCATCCCTGGGAGAGACAGGCACGGAGTGCTGCCCAGCTGGGGGGCTCTGGCTGCCCCTCCAACTCCTGGAGTCCTTGTTTGTGGGTCCTGCCTATGCCAGTGGGACCCTCCCATATGCTGTTTTTTGTTTCTCCCTGCTCTGTTAGCCTGTCCCTGTTCCTGTTCTTCATGTCCCTGTTTAAGGTGTCTCCTGAATCACCCTTCTTTGTTCCCTCTCAAGGCTTTACTTTCCTCATGGCCTCATCTTTAAGAGTCGGATGTTATCACCAACCATGGGACTTGTCGACCCCCATGGCCAGGCTCCCACATCTCCCCCTTCTTTATTAACCTAAAAGAGCTCGATTAACACAAATTAAGAAAGCAGGTTTAACACAAATTAAGAAGGCGCGATTAACAGAAATTAAGAAAGCAAGAGTAACACAAATTAAGAAAGCACTATTAACACAAACTAAAATACAGAGAAAAACTGCCAGGCATACTAATTCCATCTTTAACAAACTTTGTAACCCCATCCCTGGGAGAGGCAGGCACTGAGTGCTGCCCAGCTGGGGGGCTCTGGCTGCCCCTCCAACTCCTGGAGTCCTCGTTTGTGGGTCCTGCCTATGCCAGCGAGACCCTCCCATACGCTGTTTTTTGTTTGTCCCTGTTCTGATAGCCTGTCCCTATTCATTCCTTTTTTGTTTTTGTCCCTGTTCTGTTAGACTATCCCTGTTCCTGTTCTTCATGTCCCTGTTTAAGGTGTCTCCTGAATCACCCTTCTTTGTTCCCTCTCAAGGCTTTACTTTCCTCATGGTCTCATCTTTAAGAGTCGGATGTGATCACCAACCATGGGGCTTGTCGACCCCCATGGCCACACTCCCACATCTTCCCCTTCTTTATTAACATAAGAAAGCGCAATTAACACAAATTAAGAAGGCAGGATCAACACAAACTAAAACACAGAGAAAAACTGCCAGGCATACTAAGTCTATCTTTAACAATCTTTGTAAAACCATCCCTTGGAGAGGCAGGCACTGAGTGCTGCCCAGCCGGGGGGCTCTGGCTGCCCCTCCAACTCCTGGAGTCCTTGTTTGTGGGTCCTGCCTATGCCAGCGAGACCCTCCCATAGGCTGTTTTTTGTTTGTCCCTGTTCTGATAGCCTGTCCCTATTCATTCCCTTTTTGTTTTCGTCCCTGTTCTGTTAGACTATCCCTGTTCCTGTTCTTCATGTCCCTGTTTAAGGTGTCTCCTGAATCACCCTTCTTTGTTCCCTCTCAAGGCTTTACTTTCCTGATGGTCTCATCTTTAAGAGTTGGATGTTATCACCAACCATGGGACTTGTCGACCCCCATGGCCATGCTCCCACATCTCCCCCTTCTTTATTAACATAAAAGAGCTCGATTAACACAAATTAAGAAAGCAGGTTTAACACAAATTAAGAAGGCGCGATTAACAGAAATTAAGAAAGCAAGAGTAACACAAATTAAGAAAGCACTATTAACACAAACTAAAATACAGAGAAAAACTGCCAGGCATACTAATTCCATCTTTAACAAACTTTGCAACCCCATCCCTGGGAGTGGCAGGCACTGAGTGCTGCCCAGCCGGGGGGCTCTGGCTGCCCCTCCAACTCCTGGAGTCCTTGTTTGGGGGTCCTGCCTATGCCAGCGAGACCCTCCCATACGCTGTTTTTTGTTTGTCCCTGTTCTGATAGCCTGTCCCTATTCATTCCTTTTTTGTTTTTGTCCCTGTTCTGTTAGACTATCCCTGTTCCTGTTCTTCATGTCCCTGTTTAAGGTGTCTCCTGAATCACCCTTCTTTGTTCCCTCTCAACTCTTTAGTTTCCTGATGGCCTCATCTTTAAGAGTCGGATGTTATCACCAACCATGGGACTTGTCGACCCCCATGGCCAGGCTCCCACATCTCCCCCTTCTTTATTAACATAAAAGAGCTCGATTAACACAAATTAAGAAAGCAGGTTTAACACAAATTAAGAAGGCACGATTAACAGAAATTAAGAAAGCTAGAGAAACACAAATTAAGAAAGCACTATTAACACAAATTAAAATACAGAGAAAAAATGCCAGGCATACTAATTCCATCTTTAACAAACTTTGTAACCACAACCCTGGGAGAGGCAGGCACTGAGTGCTGCCCAGCAGGGGGGCTCTGGCTGCCCCTCCAACTCCTGGAGTCCTTGTTTGGGGGTCCTGCCTATGCCAGCGAGACCCTCCCATACGCTGTTTTTTGTTTGTCCCTGTTCTGATAGCCTGTCCCTATTCATTACTTTTTTATTTTCGTCCCTGTTCTGTTAGACTATCCCTGTTCCTGTTCTTCATGTCCCTGTTTAAGGTGTCTCCTGAATCACCCTTCTTTGTTCCCTCTCAAGGCTTTACTTTCCTGATGGTCTCTACTTTATTAGTCAGATCTTATCACCAACCATGGGGCTTGTCTAACCCCATGGCCAGGCTCCCACATCTCCCCCTCCTTTATTAACATAAAAGAGCTCGATTAACACAAATTAAGAAAGCAGGTTTAACACAAATTAAGAAGGCGCGATTAACAGAAATTAAGAAAGCAAGAGAAACACAAATTAAGAAAGCACTATTAACACAAACTAAAATACAGAGAAAAACTGCCAGGCATACTAAGTCTATCTTTAACAAACTTTATAACCCCATCGCGGGGAGTGGCAGGCACTGAGTGCTGCCCAGCCGGGGGGCTCTGGCTGCCCCTCCAACTCCTGGAGTCCTTGTTTGGGGGTCCTGCGTAAACCATCGTGGCCCTCCCATATGCTCTTTTTGGTCATCCCTGTTCTGTTAGCCTGTACCTGATCATTCCTTTTCTGTTTTTGTCCCTGTTCCGTTTTCCTGTCCCTATTCATTCCTTTTTTGTTTTTGTCCCTGTTCTGTTTGCCTGTCCCTGTTCCTCTTCTTCATGTCCCTGTTTGTATTCTTCTCGTCCCTGTTCGTTTTCATGTCCCTGTTGGGGGGCGATTTGTGGCGTAAAGACCGCTCGGACACCGGGGTTCTTTCAGGATCTGTAACTGCTACCTCATTATTGATGACATAACTTGAACTCTCTCTTACTGAGGGCATAACTTCATCTCTCAGAGCGAGGGCACAACTTCATTCTATCCCTTATTCAGGAAAGGCTCCCTTCCTATAACTTCCGCCTCACAGCAGTACCTTTCCACTAACTAGTCATTGGTCAACAACTTTGCCCGGCAACAGCAAACACCCAGCCACTTCCATGCATTAATGGCTGGAGAACTAGCCACCCCAGACAAGAAGGTGTCACCTGAATCACCCTTCTTTGTTCCCTCTCAACTCTTTAAATTCCTGATGGTCTCATCCTTAAGAGTTGGATGTTATCACCAACCATGGGGCTTGTCGACCCCCATGGCCACACTCCCACATCTTCCCCTTCTTTATTAACTTAAGAAAGCGCGATTAACACATATTAAGAAGGCAGGATCAACACAAACTAAAACACAGAGAAAAACTGCCAGGCATGCTAAGTCTATCTTTAACAATCTTTGTAAAACCAGCAGTGGGAGAGGCAGGCACTGAGTGCTGCCCAGCCAGGGGGCTCTGGCTGCCCCTCCAACTCCTGGAGTCCTTGTTTGTGGGTCCTGCCTATGCCAGCGAGACCCTCCCATATGCTGTTTTTTGTTTGTCCCTGTACTGATAGCCTGTCCCTATTCATTCCTTTATTTGTTTTCGTCCCTGTTCTGTTAGACTATCCCTGTTCCTGTTCTTCATGTCCCTGCTTAAGGTGTCTCCTGAATCACCCTTCTTTGTTCCCTCTCAACTCTTTACTTTCCTGATGGCCTCATCTTTAAGAGTGGGAGGTTATCACCAACCATGCGACTTGTCGACCCCCATGGCCATGCTCTCCCATCTCCCCCTTCTTTATTAACATAAAAGAGCTTGATTAACACAAATTAAGAAAGCAGGTTTAACACAAATTAAGAAGGCGCGATTAACAGAAAATAAGAAAGGAAAAGTAACACAAATTAAGAAAGAACTATTAACACAAACTAAAATACAGAGAAAAACTGCCAGGCATACTAATTCCATCTTTAACAAACTTTATAACCCCATCGCGGGGAGTGGCAGGCACTGAGTGCTGCCCAGCCGGGGGGCTCTGGCTGCCCCTCCAACTCCTGGAGTCCTTGTTTGGGGGTCCTGCCTATGCCAGCGAGACCCTCCCATACGCTGTTTTTTGTTTGTCGCTGTTCTGATAGCCTTTCCCTATTCATTCCTTTTTTGTTTTTGTCCCTGTTCTGTTAGACTATCCCTGTTCATGTTCTTCATGTCCCTGGTTAAGGTGTCTTTTGAATAACCCTTCTTTGTTCCCTCTCAAGGGTTTACTTTCCTGATGGTCTCTACTTTAATAGTCGGATGTTATCACCAACCATGGGGCTTGTCGACCCCCATGGCCACACTCCCACATCTTCCCCTTCTTCATTAACTTAAGAAAGCGCGATTAACACAAATTAAGAAGGCAGGATCAACACAAACTAAAACACAGAGAAAAACTGCCAGGCATACTAATTCCATCTTTTACAAACTTTGTAACCCCATCCCTGGGAGAGGCAGGCACTGAGTGCTGCCCAGCCGGGGGGCTCTGGCTGCCCCTCCAACTCCTGGAGCCCTTCTTTGTGGGTCCTGCCTATGCCAGCGAGACCCTCCGATACGCTGTTTTTCGTTTGTCCCTGTTCTGATAGCCTGTCCCTATTCATTCCCTTTTTGTTTTCGTCCCTGTTCTGTTAGACTATCCCTGTTCCTGTTCTTCATTTCCCTGTTTAAGGTGTCTCCTGAATTACCCTTCTTTTTTCCCTCTCAACTCTTTACTTTCCTGATGGTCTCATCTTTAAGAGTCCGATGTTATCACCAACCATGGGGCTTGTCGACCCCCATGGCCACACTCCCACATCTTCCCCTTCTTTATTAACATAAGAAAGCGCGATTAACACAAATTAAGAAGGCAGGATCAACACAAACTAAAAAACAGAGAAAAACTACCAGGCATACTAATTCCTTCTTTAACAAACTTTGTAACCCCATCCCTGGGAGAGGCAGGCACTGAGTACTGCCCAGCCGGGGGGCTCTGGCTGCCCCTCCAACTCCTGGAGTCCTTGTTTGTGGGTCCAGCATATGCTAGTGGGACCCTCCCATATGCTGTTCTTTGTTTCTCCCTGCTCTGTTAGCCTGTCCCTGTTCCTGTTCTTCATGTCCCTGTTTAAGGTGTCTCCTGAATCACCCTTCTTTGTTCCCTCTCAACTCTTTACTTTCCTGATGACCTCATCTTTAAGAGTTGGATGTTATCACCAACCATGGGACTTGTCGACCCCCTTGGCCATGCTCCCACATCTCCCCCTTCTTTATTAACATAAAAGAGCTCGATTAACACAAATTAAGAAAGCAGGTTTAACACAAATTAAGAAGGCGCGATTAACAGAAATTAAGAAAGCAAGAGTAACACAAATTAAGAAAGCACTATTAACACTAACTAAAATACAGAGAAAAACTGCCAGGCATACTAATTCCATCTTTAACAAACTTTGTAACCCCATCCCTGGGAGAGGCAGGCACTGAGTGCTGCCCAGCCGGGGGGCTCTGGCTGCCCCTCCAACTCCTGGAGTCCTTGTTTCTGGGTCCTGCCTATGCCAGCGAGACCCTCCCATATGCTGTTTTTTGTTTCTCCCTGTTCTGATAGCCTGTCCCTATTCATTCCTTTTTTGTTTTTGTCCCTGTTCTGTTAGACTATCCCTGTTCCTGTTCTTCATGTCCCTGTTTAAGGTGTCTCCTGAATCACCCTTCTTTGTTCCCTCTCAAGGCTTTACTTTCCTGATGGCCTCATCTTTAAGAGTCCGATGTTATCACCAACCATGGGGCTTGTCGACCCCCATGGCCACACTCCCACATCTCCCCCTTCTTTATTAACATAAGAAAGCGCGATTAACACAAATTAAGAAGGCAGGATCAACACAAACTAAAACACAGAGAAAAACTGCCAGGCATACTAAGTCTATCTTTAACAAACTTTGCAACCCCATCCCTGGGAGAGGCAGGCACTGAGTGCTGCCCAGCCGGGGGGCTCTGGCTGCCCCTCCAACTCCTGGAGTCCTTGTTTGTGGGTCCTGCGTAAGCCAGGGTGACCCTCCCATAAGCTCTTTTTTTCGTCCCTGTTCTGTTAGCCTGTACCTATTCATTCCTTTTCTGTTTTTGTCCCATTTCCATTTGCCTGTCCCTATTCATTCCTTTTTTGTTTTTGTCCCTGTGCTGTTAGCCTGTCCCTGTTCCTGTTCTTCATGTCCCTGCTTAAGGTGTCTCCTGAATCACCCTTCTTTGTTCCCTCTCAAGGCTTTACTTTCCTGATGGTCTCATCTTTAAGAGTCCGATGTGATCACCAACCATGGGGCTTGTTGACCCCCATGGCCACACTCCCACATCTCCCCCTTCTTTATTAACATAAGAAAGCGCGATTAACACAAATTCAGAAGGCAGGATCAACACAAACTAAAACACAGAGAAAAACTGCCAGGCATACTAAGTCTATCTTTAACAACCTTTGTAAAACCATCCCTGGGAGAGGCAGGCACTGAGTGCTGCCCAGCCGGGGGGCTCTGGCTGCCCCTCCAACTCCTGGAGTCCTTGTTTGTGGGTCCAGCATATGCCAGTGGGACCCTCCCATATGCTGTTTTTTGTTTCTCCCTGCTCCGTTAGCCTGTCCCTGTTCCTGTTCTTCATGTCCCTGTTTAAGGTGTCTCCTGAATCACCCTTCTTTGTTCCCTCTCAAGGCTTTCCTTTCCTGATGGTCTCATCTTGAAGAGTCGGTTGTTATCACCAACCATGGGACTTCTCGACCCCCATGGCCATGCTCCCACATCTCCCCCTTTTTTATTAACATAAAAGAGCTCGATTAACACAAATTAAGAAAGCAGGTTTAACACAAATTATGAAGGCGCGATTAACAGAAATTAAGAAAGCAAGAGTAACACAAATTAAGAAAGCACTATTAACACAAACAAAAACACAGAGAAAAACAGCCAGGCATACTAATTCCATCTTTAACACACTTTGTAACCCCATCCCTGGGAGAGGCAGGCACTGAGTGCTTCCCAGCTGGGGGGCTCTGGCTACCCCTCCAACTCCTGGAGTCCTTGTTTGTGGGTCCTGCCTATGCCAGCGAGACCCTCCCATATGCTGTTTTTTGTTTGTCCCTGTTCTGATAGCCTGTCCCTATTCATTCCTTTTTCGTTTTCCTCCCTGTTCTGTTAGACTATCCCTGTTCCTGTTCTTCATGTCCCTGTTTAAGGTGTCTCCTGAATCACCCTTCTTTGTTCCCTCTCAAGGCTTTCCTTTCCTGATGGTCTCATCCTTAAGAGTCCGATGTTATCAACAACCATGGGGCTTGTCGACCCCCATGGCCACACTCCCACATCTTCCCCTTCTTTATTAACATAAGAAAGCACAATTAACACAAATTTAGAAGGCAGGATCAACACAAACAAAAACACAGAGAAAAACTGCCAGGCATACTAATTCTATCTTTAACAACCTCTGTAAAACCATCCCTGGGAGAGGCAGGCACTGAGTACTGCCCAGCCGGGGGGCTCTGGCTGCCCCTCCAACTCCTGGAGTCCTTGTTTGTGGGTCCAGCATATGCCAGTGGGACCCTCCCATATGCTGTTTTTTGTTTCTCCCTGCTCTGTTAGCCTGTCCCTGTTCCTGTTCTTCATGTCCCTGTTTAAGGTGTCTCCTGAATCACCCTTCTTTGTTCCCTCTCAAGGCTTTTCTTTCCTCATGGCCTCATCTTTAAGAGTCGGATGTGATCACCAACCATGGGACTTGTCGACCCCCATGGCCAGGCTCCCACATCTCCCCCTTCTTTATTAACCTAAAAGAGCTCGATTAACACAAATTAAGAAAGCAGGTTTAACACAAATTAAGAAGGCGCGATTAACAGAAATTAAGAAAGCACTATTAACACAAACTAAAACACAGAGAAAAACTGCCAGGCATACTAAGTCTATCTTTAACAATCTTTGTAAAACCATCCCTGGGAGAGGCAGGCACTGAGTGCTCCCCAGCCAGGGGGCTCTGGCTGCCCCTCCAACTCCTGGAGTCCTTGTTTGTGGGTCCTGCCTATGCCAGCGAGACCCTCCCATACGCTGTTTTTTGTTTGTCCCTGTTCTGTTAGCCTGTCCCTATTCATTACCTTTTTGTTTTTGTCCCTGTTCTGTTAGACTATCCCTGTTCCTGTTCTTCATGTCCCTGTTTAAGGTGTCTCCTGAATCACCCTTCTTTGTTCCCTCGCAAGGCTTTACTTTCCTCATGGTCTCATCTTTAAGAGTCGGATGTGATCACCAACCATGGGGCTTGTCGACCCCCATGGCCACACTCCCACATCTCCTCCTTCTTTATTAACATAAGAAAGCGCAATTAACACAAATTCAGAAGGCAGGATCAACACAAACTAAAACACAGAGAAAAACTGCCAGGCATACTAAGTCTATCTTTAACAACCTTTGTAAAACCATCCCTGGGAGAGGCAGGCACTGAGTGCTGCCCAGCTGGGGGGCTCTGGCTGCCCCTCCAACTCCTGGAGTCCTTGTTTGTGGGTCCAGCATATGCCAGTGGGACCCTCCCATATGCTGTTTTTTGTTTCTCCCTGCTCCGTTATCCTGTCCCTGTTCCTGTTCTTCATGTCCCTGCTTAAGGTGTCTCCTGAATCACCGTTCTTTGTTCCCTCTCAAGGCTTTCCTTTCCTGATGGTCTCATCTTTAAGAGTCGGTTGTTATCACCAACCATGGGACTTGTCGACCCCCATGGCCATGCTCCCACATCTCCCCCTTTTTTATTAACATAAAAGAGCTCGATTAACACAAATTAAGAAAGCAGGTTTAACACAAATTAAGAAGGCGCGATTAACAGAAATTAAGAAAGCAAGAGTAACACAAATTAAGAAAGCACGATTAACACAAACTAAAACACAGAGAAAAACAGCCAGGCATACTAAGACTATCTTTAACAAACTTTGCAACCCCATCCCTGGGAGAGGCAGGCACTGAGTGCTGCCCAGCCGGGGGGCTCTGGCTGCCCCTCCAACTCCTGGAGTCCTTGTTTGGGGGTCCTGCCTATGCCAGCGAGACCCTCCCATACGCTGTTTTTTGTTTGTCCCTGTTCTGATAGCCTGTCCCTATTCATTCCTTTTTTGTTTTTGTCCCTGTTCTGTTAGACTATCCCTGTTCCTGTTCTTCATGTCCCTGTTTAAGGTGTCTCCTGAATCACCCTTCTTTGTTCCCTCTCAAGGCTTTACTTTCCTGATGGTTTCATCTTTAAGAGTCCGATGTTATCACCAACCATGGGGCTTGTCGACCCCCATGGCCACACTCCCACATCTTCCCCTTCTTTATTAACTTAAGAAAGCGCGATTAACACAAATTAAGAAGGCAGGATCAACACAAACTAAAACACAGAGAAAAACTGCCAGGCATACTAAGTCTATCTTTAACAATCTTTGTAAAACCATCCCTGGGAGAGGCAGGCACTGAGTGCTGCCCAGCCGGGGGGCTCTGGCTGCCCCTCCAACTCCTGGAGTCCTTGTTTCTGGGTCCAGCATATGCCAGTGGGACCCTCCCATATGCTGTTTTTTGTTTGTCCCTGTTCTGATAGCCTGTCCCTATTCATTCCTTTTTTGTTTTTGTCCCTGTTCTGTTAGACTATCCCTGTTCCTGTTCTTCATGTCCCTGTTTAAGGTGTCTCCTGAATCACCCTTCTTTGTTCCCTCTCAACTCTTTAGTTTCCTGATGGCCTCATCTTTAAGAGTCGGATGTTATCACCAACCATGGGACTTGTCGACCCCCATGGCCAGGCTCCCACATCTCCCCCTTCTTTATTAACATAAAAGAGCTCGATTAACGCAAATTAAGAAAGCAGGTTTAACACAAATTAAGAAGGCGCGATTAACAGAAATTAAGAAAGCAAGAGAAACACAAATTAAGAAAGCACTATTAACACAAACTAAAATACAGAGAAAAACTGCCAGGCATATTAAGTCTATCTTTAACAAACTTTATAACCCTATCCCTGGGAGAGGCAGGCACTGAGTGCTGCCCAGCCGGGGGGCTCTGGCTGCCCCTCCAACTCCTGGAGTCCTTGTTTGGGGGTCCTGCGTAAACCATCGTGGCCCTCCCATATGCTCTTTTTGGTCATCCCTGTTCTGTTAGCCTGTACCTGATCATTCCTTTTCTGTTTTTGTCCCTGTTCCGTTTTCCTGTCCCTATTCATTCCTTTTTTGTTTTTGTCCCTGTTCTGTTTGCCTGTCCCTGTTCCTCTTCTTCATGTCCCTGTTTGTATTCTTCTCGTCCCTGTTCGTTTTCATGTCCCTGTTGGGGGGCGATTTGTGGCGTAAAGACCGCACGGACACCGGGGTTCTTTCAGGATCTGTAACTGCTACCTCATTATTGATGACATAACTTGAACTCTCTCTTACTGAGGGCATAACTTCATCTCTCAGAGTGAGGGCACAACTTCATTCTATCCCTTATTCAGGAAAGGCTCCCTTCCTATAACTTCCGCCTCACAGCAGTACCTTTCCACTAACTAGTCATTGGTCAACAACTTTGCCCGGCAACAGCAAACACCCAGCCACTTCCATGCATTAATGGCTGGAGAACTAGCCACCCCAGACAAGAAGGTGTCACCTGAATCACCCTTCTTTGTTCCCTCTCAACTCTTTAAATTCCTGATGGCCTCATCTTTAAGAGTCGGATGTTATCACCAACCATGGGACTTGTCGACCCCCATGGCCAGGCTCCCACATCTCCCCCTTCTTTATTAACATAAAAGAGCTCGATTAACGCAAATTAAGAAAGCAGGTTTAACACAAATTAAGAAGGCGCGATTAACAGAAATTAAGAAAGCAAGAGAAACACAAATTAAGAAAGCACTATTAACACAAACTAAAATACAGAGAAAAACTGCCAGGCATATTAAGTCTATCTTTAACAAACTTTATAACCCTATCCCTGGGAGAGGCAGGCACTGAGTGCTGCCCAGCCGGGGGGCTCTGGCTGCCCCTCCAACTCCTGGAGTCCTTGTTTGTGGGTCCTGCCTATGCCAGTGGGACCCTCCCATATGCTGTTTTTTGTTTCTCCCTGCTCTGTTAGCCTGTCCCTGTTCCTGTTCTTCATGTCCCTGCTTAAGGTGTCTCCTGAATCACCCTTCTTTGTTCCCTCTCAAGGCTTTACTTTCCTCATGGCCTCATCTTTAAGAGTCGGATGTTATCACCAACCATGGGACTTGTCGACCCCCATGGCCAGGCTCCCACATCTCCCCCTTCTTTATTAACCTAAAAGAGCTCGATTAACACAAATTAAGAAAGCAGGTTTAACACAAATTAAGAAGGCGCGATTAACAGAAATTAAGAAAGCAAGAGTAACACAAATTAAGAAAGCACTATTAACACAAACTAAAATACAGAGAAAAACTGCCAGGCATACTAATTCCATCTTTAACAAACTTTGTAACCCCATCCCTGGGAGAGGCAGGCACTGAGTGCTGCCCAGCTGGGGGGCTCTGGCTGCCCCTCCAACTCCTGGAGTCCTTGTTTGTGGGTCCTGCCTATGCCAGCGAGACCCTCCCATACGCTGTTTTTTGTTTGTCGCTGTTCTGATAGCCTGTCCCTATTAATTCCTTTTTTGTTTTTGTCCCTGTTCTGTTAGACTATCCCTGTTCCTGTTCTTCATGTCCCTGTTTAAGGTGTCTCCTGAATCACCCTTCTTTGTTCCCTCTCAAGGCTTTACTTTCCTCATGGTCTCATCTTTAAGAGTCGGATGTGATCACCAACCATGGGGCTTGTCGACCCCCATGGCCACACTCCCACATCTTCCCCTTCTTTATTAACATAAGAAAGCGCAATTAACACAAATTAAGAAGGCAGGATCAACACAAACTAAAACACAGAGAAAAACTGCCAGGCATACTAAGTCTATCTTTAACAATCTTTGTAAAACCATCCCTGGGAGAGGCAGGCACTGAGTGCTGCCCAGCCGGGGGGCTCTGGCTGCCCCTCCAACTCCTGGAGTCCTTGTTTGTGGGTCCTGCCTATGCCAGCGAGACCATCCCATAGGCTGTTTTTTGTTTGTCCCTGTTCTGATAGCCTGTCCCTATTCATTCCCTTTTTGTTTTCGTCCCTGTTCTGTTAGACTATCCCTGTTCCTGTTCTTCATGTCCCTGTTTAAGGTGTCTCCTGAATCACCCTTCTTTGTTCCCTCTCAAGGCTTTACTTTCCTGATGGTCTCATCTTTAAGAGTTGGATGTTATCACCAACCATGGGACTTGTCGACCCCCATGGCCATGCTCCCACATCTCCCCCTTCTTTATTAACATAAAAGAGCTCGATTAACACAAATTAAGAAAGCAGGTTTAACACAAATTAAGAAGGCGCGATTAACAGAAATTAAGAAAGCAAGAGAAACACAAATTAAGAAAGCACTCAACACAAATTAAAATACAGAGAAAAAGTGCCAGGCATACTAATTCCATCTTTAACAAACTTTGTAACCCCATCCCTGGGAGAGGCAGGCACTGAGTGCTTCCCAGCTGGGGGGCTCTGGCTGCCCCTCCAACTCCTGGAGTCCTTGTTTGTGGGTCCAGCATATGCCAGTGGGACCCTCCCATATGCTGTTTTTTGTTTCTCCCTGCTCTGTTAGCCTGTCCCTGTTCCTGTTCTTCATGTCCCTGTTTAAGGTGTCTCCTGAATCACCCTTCCTTGTTCCCTCTCAAGGCTTTACTTTCCTCATGGTCTCATCTTTAAGAGTCGGATGTGATCACCAACCATGGGGCTTGTCGACCCCCATGGCCACATTCCCACATCTCCTCCTTCTTTATTAACATAAGAAAGCGCAATTAACACAAATTAAGAAGGCAGGATCAGCACAAACTAAAACACAGAGAAAAACTGCCAGGCATACTAAGACTATCTTTAACAAACTTTGCAACCCCATCCCTGGGATAGGCAGGCACTGAGTGCTGCCCAACCGGGGGGCTCTGGCTGCCCCTCCAACTCCTGGAGTCCTTTTTTGTGGGTCCTGCGTAAGCCAGCGTGACCCTCCCATAAGCTCTTTTTGTTCGTCCCTGTTCTGTTAGCCTGTACCTATTCATTCCTTTTTTTTTCTTTTATCTGTTCCGTTTGCCTGTCCCTATTCATTCCTTTTTTGTTTTTGTCCCTGTTCTGTTAGCCTGTCCCTGTTCCTGTTCTTCATGTCCCTGTTTGTTTTCTTCTCGTCCCTGTTCGTTTTCTTGTCCCTGTTGGGGGGCGATTTGTGGCGTAAAGACCGCATGGACAACGGGGTTCTTTCAGGATCTGTAACTGCTACCTCTTTATTGATGACATAACTTGAACTCTCTCTTACTGAGGGCATAACTTCACCTCTCAGAGTGAGGGCACAACTTCATTCTATCCCTTATTCAGGAAAGGCTCCCTTCCTATAACTTCCGCCTCACAGCAGTACCTTTCCACTAACTAGTCATTGGTCAACAACTTTGCCCGGCAACAGCAAACACCCAGCCACTTCCATGCATTAATGGCTGGAGAACTAGCCACCCCAGACAAGAAGGTGTCACCTGAATCACCCTTCTTTGTTCCCTCTCAACTCTTTAAATTCCTGATGGTCTCATCCTTAAGAGTTGGATGTTATCACCAACCATGGGACTTGTCGACCCCCATGGCCACGCTCCCACATCTCCTCCTTCTTTATTAACATAAAAGAGCTCGATTAACACAAATTAAGAAAGCAGGTTTAACACAAATTAAGAAGGCGCGATTAACAGAAATTAAGAAAGCAAGAGAAACACAAATTAAGAAAGCACTATTAACACAAACTAAAATACAGAGAAAAACTGCCAGGCATACTAATTCCATCTTTAACAAACTTTGTAACCCCATCCCTGGGAGAGGCAGGCACTGAGTGCTGCCCAGCCGGGGGGCTCTGGCTGCCCCTCCAACTCCTGGAGTCCTTGTTTCTGGGTCCTGCCTATGCCAGCGAGACCCTCCCATACGCTGTTTTTTGTTTGTCCCTGTTCTGTTAGCCTGTCCCTGTTCCTGTTCTTCATGTCCCTGCTTAAGGTGTCTCCTGAATCACCCTTCTTTGTTCCCTCTCAAGGCTTTACTTTCCTCATGGCCTCATCTTTAAGAGTCGGATGTTATCACCAACCATGGGACTTGTCGACCCCCATGGCCAGGCTCCCACATCTCCCCCTTCTTTATTAACATAAAAGAGCTCGATTAACACAAATTAAGAAAGCAGGTTTAACACAAATTAAGAAGGCGCGATTAACAGAAATTAAGAAAGCAAGAGTAACACAAATTAAGAAAGCACTATTAACACAAACTAAAATACAGAGAAAAACTGCCAGGCATACTAATTCCATCTTTAACAAACTTTGCAACCCCATCGCGGGGAGTGGCAGGCACTGAGTGCTGCCCAGCTGGGGGGCTCTGGCTGCCCCTCCAACTCCTGGAGTCCTTGTTTGTGGGTCCTGCCTATGCCAGTGGGACCCTCCCATATGCTGTTTTTTGTTTCTCCCTGCTCTGTTAGCCTGTCCCTGTTCCTGTTCTTCATGTCCCTGTTTAAGGTGTCTCCTGAATCACCCTTCTTTGTTCCCTCTCAAGGCTTTACTTTCCTCATGGCCTCATCTTTAAGAGTCGGATGTGATCACCAACCATGGGGCTTGTCGACCCCCATGGCCACACTCCCACATCTTCCCCTTCTTTATTAACTTAAGAAAGCGCGATTAACACAAATTAAGAAGGCAGGATCAACACAAACTAAAACACAGAGAAAAACTGCCAGGCATACTAAGACTATCTTTAACAAACTTTGCAACCCCATCCCTGGGAGTGGCAGGCACTGAGTGCTTCCCAGCTGGGGGGCTCTGGCTGCCCCTCCAACTCCTGGAGTCCTTGTTTGTGGGTCCTGCCTATGCCAGTGGGACCCTCCCATATGCTCTTTTTTGTTTCTCCCTGCTCTGTTAGCCTGTCCCTGTTCCTGTTCTTCATGTCCCTGTTTAAGGTGTCTCCTGAATCACCCTTCTTTGTTCCCTCTCAAGGCTTTACTTTCCTGATGGTCTCATCTTTAAGAGTCCGATGTTATCACCAACCATGGGGCTTGTCGACCCCCATGGCCACACTCCCACATCTTCCCCTTCTTTATTAACTTAAGAAAGCGCGATTAACACAAATTAAGAAGGCAGGATCAACACAAACTAAAACACAGAGAAAAACTGCCAGGCATACTAAGTCTATCTTTAACAATCTTTGTAAAACCATCCCTGGGAGAGGCAGGCACTGAGTGCTGCCCAGCCGGGGGGCTCTGGCTGCCCCTCCAACTCCTGGAGTCCTTGTTTGTGGGTCCAGCATATGCCAGTGGGACCCTCCCATATGCTGTTTTTTGTTTCTCCCTGCTCTGTTAGCCTGTCCCTATTCATTCCTTTTTTGTTTTTGTCCCTGTTCTGTTAGACTATCCCTGTTCCTGTTCTTCATGTCCCTGTTTAAGGTGTCTCCTGAATCACCCTTCTTTGTTCCCTCTCAACTCTTTACTTTCCTGATGGCCTCATCTTTAAGAGTCGGATGTTATCACCAACCATGGGACTTGTCGACCCCCATGGCCAGGCTCCCACATCTCCCCCTTCTTTATTAACATAAAAGAGCTCGATTAACACAAATTAAGAAAGCAGGTTTAACACAAATTAAGAAGGCGCGATTAACAGAAATTAAGAAAGCTAGAGAAACACAAATTAAGAAAGCACTATTAACACAAATTAAAATACAGAGAAAAAATGCCAGGCATACTAATTCCATCTTTAACAAACTTTGTAACCACAACCCTGGGAGAGGCAGGTACTGAGTGCTTCCCAGCTGGGGGGCTCTGGCTGCCCCTCCAACTCCTGGAGTCCTTGTTTGTGGGTCCAGCATATGCCAGTGGGACCCTCCCATATGCTGTTTTTTGTTTCTCCCTGCTCTGTTAGCCTGTCCCTGTTCCTGTTCTTCATGTCCCTGTTTAAGGTGTCTCCTGAATCACCCTTCTTTGTTCCCTCTCAAGGCTTTACTTTCCTCATGGCCTCATCTTTAAGAGTCGGATGTGATCACCAACCATGGGGCTTGTCGACCCCCATGGCCACACTCCCACATCTCCTCCTTCTTTATTAACATAAGAAAGCGCAATTAACACAAATTAAGAAGGCAGGATCAACACAAACTAAAACACAGAGAAAAACTGCCAGGCATACTAAGACTATCTTTAACAAACTTTGCAACCCCATCCCTGGGAGAGGCAGGCACTGAGTGCTGCCCAACCGGGGGGCTCTGGCTGCCCCTCCACCTCCTGGAGTCCTTGTTTGTGGGTCCTGCGTAAGCCAGCGTGACCCTCCCATAAGCTCTTTTTGTTCGTCCCTGTTCTGTTAGCCTGTACCTATTCATTCCTTTTTTTTTCTTTTTCCTGTTCCGTTTGCCTGTCCCTATTCATTCCTTTTTTGTTTTTGTCCCTGTTCTGTTAGCCTGTCCCTGTTCCTGTTCTTCATGTCCCTGTTTGTTTTCTTCTCGTCCCTGTTCGTTTTCTTGTCCCTGTTGGGGGGCGATTTGTGGCGTAAAGACCGCACGGACAACGGGGTTCTTTCAGGATCTGTAACTGCTACCTCTTTATTGATGACATAACTTGAACTCTCTCTTACTGAGGGCATAACTTCATCTCTCAGAGTGAGGGCACAACTTCATTCTATCCCTTATTCAGGAAAGGCTCCCTTCCTATAACTTCCGCATCACAGCAGTACCTTTCCACTAACTAGTCATTGGTCAAAAACTTTGCCCGGCAACAGCAAACACCCAGCCACTTCCATGCATTAATGGCTGGAGAACTAGCCACCCCAGACAAGAAGGTGTCACCTGAATCACCCTTCTTTGTTCCCTCTCAACTCTTTAAATTCCTGATGGTCTCATCCTTAAGAGTTGGATGTTATCACCAACCATGGGACTTGTCGACCCCCATGGCCACGCTCCCACATCTCCCCCTTCTTTATTAACATAAAAGAGCTCGATTAACACAAATTAAGAAAGCAGGTTTAACACAAATTATGAAGGCGCGATTAACAGAAATTAAGAAAGCAAGAGTAACACAAATTAAGAAAGCAGTATTAACACAAACTAAAATACAGAGAAAAACTGCCAGGCATACTAATTCCATCTTTAACAAACTTTGTAACCCCATCCCTGGGAGAGGCAGGCACTGAGTGCTGCCCAGCCGGGGGGCTCTGGCTGCCCCTCCAACTCCTGGAGTCCTTGTTTCTGGGTCCTGCCTATGCCAGCGAGACCCTCCCATACGCTGTTTTTTGTTTGTCCCTGTTCTGTTAGCCTGTCCCTGTTCCTGTTCTTCATGTCCCTGTTTAAGGTGTCTCCTGAATCACCCTTTGTTCCCTCTCAGGGCTTTACTTTCCTGATGGTCTCATCTTTAAGAGTCTGATGTTATCACCAACCATGGGGCTTGTCGACCCCCATGGCCACACTCCCACATCTTCCCCTTCTTTATTAACTTAAAAAAGCGCGATTAACACAAATTAAGAAGGCAGAATCAGCACAAACTAAAACACAGATAAAAACTGCCAGGCATACTAAGTCTATCTTTAACAATCTTTGTAAAACCAGCCGTGGGAGAGGCAGGCACTGAGTGCTGCCCAGCCGGGGGCTCTGGCTGACCCTCCAACTCCTGGAGTCCTTGTTTGGGGGTCCTGCCTATGCCAGCGAGACCCTCCCATATGCTGTTTTTTGTTTGTCCCTGTTCCGTTTTCCTGTCCCTATTCATTCCTTTTTTGTTTTCGTCCGTGTTCTGTTAGACTATCCCTGTTCCTGTTCTTCATGTCCCTGTTTAAGGTGTCTCCTGAATCACCCTTCTTTGTTCCCTCTCAACTCTTTACTTTCCTGATGGCCTCATCTTTAAGAGTCGCATGTTATCACCAACCATGGGACTTGTCGACCCCCATGGCCATGCTCCCACATCTCCCCCTTCTTTATTAACATAAGAGAGCTCGATTAACACAAATTAAGAAAGCAGGTTTAACACAAATTAAGAAGGCGCGATTAACAGAAATTAAGAAAGCAAGAGAAACACAAATTAAGAAAGCACTCAACACAAATTAAAATACAGAGAAAAAGTGCCAGGCATACTAATTCCATCTTTAACAAACTTTGTAACCCCATCCCTGGGAGAGGCAGGCACTGAGTGCTTCCCAGCTGGGGGGCTCTGGCTGCCCCTCCAACTCCTGGAGTCCTTGTTTGTGGGTCCAGCATATGCCAGTGGGACCCTCCCATATGCTGTTTTTTGTTTCTCCCTGCTCTGTTAGCCTGTCCCTGTTCCTGTTCTTCATGTCCCTGTTTAAGGTGTCTCCTGAATCACCCTTCTTTGTTCCCTCTCAAGGCTTTACTTTCCTCATGGCCTCATCTTTAAGAGTCGGATGTGATCACCAACCATGGGGCTTGTCGACCCCCATGGCCACACTCCCACATCTCCTCCTTCTTTATTAACATAAGAAAGCGCAATTAACACAAATTAAGAAGGCAGGATCAACACAAACTAAAACACAGAGAAAAACTGCCAGGCATACTAAGACTATCTTTAACAAACTTTGCAACCCCATCCCTGGGAGAGGCAGGCACTGAGTGCTGCCCAACCGGGGGGCTCTGGCTGCCCCTCCACCTCCTGGAGTCCTTGTTTGTGGGTCCTGCGTAAGCCAGCGTGACCCTCCCATAAGCTCTTTTTGTTCGTCCCTGTTCTGTTAGCCTGTACCTATTCATTCCTTTTTTTTTCTTTTTCCTGTTCCGTTTGCCTGTCCCTATTCATTCCTTTTTTGTTTTTGTCCCTGTTCTGTTAGCCTGTCCCTGTTCCTGTTCTTCATGTCCCTGTTTAAGGTGTCTCCTGAATCACCCTACTTTTTCCCTCTCAACTCTTTACTTTCCTGATGGCCTCATCTTTAAGAGTTGGATGTTATCACCAACCATAGGGCTTGTGGACCCCCATGGCCATGCTCCCACATCTCCCCCTTCTTTATTAACATAAAAGAGCTCGATTAACACAAATTAAGAAAGCAGGTTTAACACAAATCAGGAAGGCGCGATTAACAGAAATTAAGAAAGCAAGAGAAACACAAATTAAGAAAGCACTCAACACAAATTAAAATACAGAGAAAAAGTGCCAGGCATACTAATTCCATCTTTAACAAACTTTGTAACCCCATCCCTGGGAGAGGCAGGCACTGAGTGCTTCCCAGCTGGGGGGCTCTGGCTGCCCCTCCAACTCCTGGAGTCCTTGTTTGTGGGTCCAGCATATGCCAGTGGGACCCTCCCATATGCTGTTTTTTGTTTCTCCCTGCTCTGTTAGCCTGTCCCTGTTCCTGTTCTTCATGTCCCTGTTTAAGGTGTCTCCTGAATCACCCTTCTTTGTTCCCTCTCAAGGCTTTACTTTCCTCATGGCCTCATCTTTAAGAGTCGGATGTGATCACCAACCATGGGGCTTGTCGACCCCCATGGCCACACTCCCACATCTCCTCCTTCTTTATTAACATAAGAAAGCGCAATTAACACAAATTAAGAAGGCAGGATCAACACAAACTAAAACACAGAGAAAAACTGCCAGGCATACTAAGACTATCTTTAACAAACTTTGCAACCCCATCCCTGGGAGAGGCAGGCACTGAGTGCTGCCCAGCCGGGGGGCTCTGGCTGCCCCTCCAACTCCTGGAGTCCTTGTTTGTGGGTCCTGCGTAAGCCAGCGTGACCCTCCCATATGCTCTTTTTGTTCGTCCCTGTTCTGTTAGCCTGTACCTATTCATTCCTTTTTTTTTTCTTTTTCCTGTTCCGTTTGCCTGTCCCTATTCATTCCTTTTTTGTTTTTGTCCCTGTTCTGTTAGCCTGTCCCTGTTCCTGTTCTTCATGTCCCTGTTTGTTTTCTTCTCGTCCCTGTTCGTTTTCTTGTCCCTGTTGGGGGGCGATTTGTGGCGTAAAGACCGCACGGACAACGGGGTTCTTTCAGGATCTGTAACTGCTACCTCTTTATTGATGACATAACTTGAACTCTCTCTTACTGAGGGCATAACTTCATCTCTCAGAGTGAGGGCACAACTTCATTCTATCCCTTATTCAGGAAAGGCTCCCTTCCTATAACTTCCGCCTCACAGCAGTACCTTTCCACTAACTAGTCACTGGTCAAAAACTTTGCCCGGCAACAGCAAACACCCAGCCACTTCCATGCATTAATGGCTGGAGAACTAGCCACCCCAGACAAGAAGGTGTCACCTGAATCACCCTTCTTTGTTCCCTCTCAACTCTTTAAATTCCTGATGGTCTCATCCTTAAGAGTTGGATGTTATCACCAACCATGGGACTTGTCGACCCCCATGGCCACGCTCCCACATCTCCCCCTTCTTTATTAACATAAAAGAGCTCGATTAACACAAATTAAGAAAGCAGGTTTAACACAAATTATGAAGGCGCGATTAACAGAAATTAAGAAAGCAAGAGTAACACAAATTAAGAAAGCACTATTAACACAAACTAAAATACAGAGAAAAACTGCCAGGCATACTAATTCCATCTTTAACAAACTTTGTAACCCCATCCCTGGGCGAGGCAGGCACTGAGTGCTGCCCAGCCGGGGGGCTCTGGCTGCCCCTCCAACTCCTGGAGTCCTTGTTTCTGGGTCCTGCCTATGCCAGCGAGACCCTCCCATACGCTGTTTTTTGTTTGTCCCTGTTCTGTTAGCCTGTCCCTGTTCCTGTTCTTCATGTCCCTGTTTAAGGTGTCTCCTGAATCACCCTTTGTTCCCTCTCAGGGCTTTACTTTCCTGATGGTCTCATCTTTAAGAGTCCGATGTTATCACCAACCATGGGGCCTGTCGACCCCCATGGCCACACTCCCACATCTTCCCCTTCTTTATTAACATTAGAAAGCGCGATTAACACAAATTAAGAAGGCAGGACCAACACAAACTAAAACACAGAGAAAAACTGCCAGGCATACTAAGTCTATGTTTAACAACCTTTGTAACGCCATCCCTGGGAGAGGCAGGCACTGAGTGCTGCCCAGCCGGGGGGCTCTGGCTGCCCCTCCAACTCTTGGAGTCCTTGTTTGTGGGTCCTGCCTATGCCAGTGGGACCCTCCCATATGCTCTTTTTTGTTTCTCCCTGCTCTGTTAGCCTGTCCCTGTTCCTGTTCTTCATGTCCCTGTTTAAGGTGTCTCCTGAATCACCCTTCTTTGTTCCCTCTCAACTCTTTAGTTTCCTGATCGCCTCATCTTTAAGAGTCGGATGTTATCACCAACCATGGGACTTGTCGACCCCCATGGCCACGCTCCCACATCTCCCCCTTCTTTATTAACATAAAAGAGCTCGATTAACACAAATTAAGAAAGCAGGTTTAACACAAATTAAGAAGGCACGATTAACAGAAATTAAGAAAGCTAGAGAAACACAAATTAAGAAAGCACTATTAACACAAATTAAAATACAGAGAAAAACTGCCAGGCATACTAATTCCATCTTTAACAAACTTTTTAACCACAACCCTGGGAGAGGCAGGCACTGAGTGCTGCCCAGCCGGCTGGCTCTGGCTGCCCCTCCAACTCCTGGAGTCCTTGTTTGGGGGTCCTGCCTATGCCAGCGAGACCCTCCCATACGCTGTTTTTTGTTTGTCCCTGTTCTGATAGCCTGTCCCTATTCATTCCTTTTTTGTTTTTGTCCCTGTTCTGTTAGACTATCCCTGTTCCTGTTCTTCATGTCCCTGTTTAAGGTGTCTCCTGAATCACCCTTCTTTGTTCCCTCTCAAGGCTTTACTTTCCTGATGGTCTCATCTTTAAGAGTCTGATGTTATCACCAACCATGGCGCTTGTCGATCCCCATGGCCACACTCCCACATCTTCCCCTTCTTTATTAACTTAAGAAAGCGCGATTAACACAAATTAAGAAGGCAGAATCAGCACAAACTAAAACACAGATAAAAACTGCCAGGCATACTAAGTCTATCTTTAACAATCTTTGTAAAACCAGCCGTGGGAGAGGCAGGCACTGAGTGCTGCCCAGCCGGGGGCTCTGGCTGACCCTCCAACTCCTGGAGTCCTTGTTTGGGGGTCCTGCCTATGCCAGCGAGACCCTCCCATATGCTGTTTTTTGTTTGTCCCTGTTCCGTTTTCCTGTCCCTATTCATTAATTTTTTGTTTTCGTCCGTGTTCTGTTAGACTATCCCTGTTCCTGTTCTTCATGTCCCTGTTTAAGGTGTCTCCTGAATCACCCTTCTTTGTTCCCTCTCAACTCTTTACTTTCCTGATGGCCTCATCTTTAAGAGTCGCATGTTATCACCAACCATGGGACTTGTCGACCCCCATGGCCATGCTCCCACATCTCCCCCTTCTTTATTAACATAAGAGAGCTCGATTAACACAAATTAAGAAAGCAGGTTTAACACAAATTAAGAAGGCGCGATTAACAGAAATTAAGAAAGCAAGAGAAACACAAATTAAGAAAGCACTCTTAACACAAATTAAAATACAGAGAAAAACTGCCAGGCATACTAATTCCATCTTTAACAAACTTTGTAACCCCATCCCTGGGAGAGGCAGGCACTGAGTGCTTCCCAGCTTGGGGGCTCTGGCTGCCCCTCCAACTCCTGGAGTCCTTGTTTGTGGGTCCTGCCTATGCCAGTGGGACCCTCCCATATGCTGTTTTTTGTTTCTCCCTGCTCTGTTAGCCTGTCCCTGTTCCTGTTCTTCATGTCCCTGTTTAAGGTGTCTCCTGAATCACCCTTCTTTGTTCCCTCTCAAGGCTTTACTTTCCTCATGGCCTCATCTTTAAGAGTCCGATGTTATCACCAACCATGGGGCCTGTCGACCCCCATGGCCACACTCCCACATCTTCCCCTTCTTTATTAACATAAGAAAGCGCGATTAACACAAATTAAGAAGGCAGGATCAACACAAACTAAAACACAGAGAAAAACTGCCAGGCATACTAAGTCTATGTTTAACAACCTTTGTAACGCCATCCCTGGGAGAGGCAGGCACTGAGTGCTGCCCAGCCGGGGGGCTCTGGCTGCCCCTCCAACTCCTGGAGTCCTTGTTTGTGGGTCCTGCCTATGCCAGCGGGACCCTCCCTTATGCTCTTTTTTGTTTCTCCCTGCTCTGTTAGCCTGTCCCTGTTCCTGTTCTTCATGTCCCTGTTTAAGGTGTCTCCTGAATCACCCTTCTTTGTTCCCTCTCAGGGCTTTACTTTCCTGATGGTCTCATCTTTAAGAGTCTGATGTTATCACCAACCATGGGGCTTGTCGACCCCCATGGCCACACTCCCACATCTTCCCCTTCTTTATTAACATAAGAAAGCGCGATTAACACAAATTAAGAAGGCAGAATCAACACAAACTAAAACACAGATAAAAACTGCCAGGCATACTAAGTCTATCTTTAACAATCTTTGTAAAACCAGCCGTGGGAGAGGCAGGCACTGAGTGCTGCCCAGCCGGGGGCTCTGGCTGACCCTCCAACTCCTGGAGTCCTTGTTTGTGGGTCCTGCCTATGCCAGCGAGACCCTCCCATACGCTGTTTTTTGTTTGTCCCTGTTCTGATAGCCTGTCCCTATTCATTCCTTTTTTGTTTTCGTCCCTGTTCTGTTAGACTATCCCTGTTCCTGTTCTTCATGTCCCTGTTTAAGGTGTCTCCTGAATCACCCTTCTTTGTTCCCTCTCAACTCTTTACTTTCCTGATGGCCTCATCTTTAAGAGTCGCATGTTATCACCAACCATGGGACTTGTCGACCCCCATGGCCATGCTCCCACATCTCCCCCTTCTTTATTAACATAAGAGAGCTCGATTAACACAAATTAAGAAAGCAGGTTTAACACAAATTATGAAGGCGCGATTAACAGAAATTAAGAAAGCAAGAGTAACACAAATTAAGAAAGCACTATTAACACAAACTAAAACACAGAGAAAAACTGCCAGGCATACTAATTCCATCTTTAACAAACTTTGTAAAACCAACCCTGGGAGAGGCAGGCACTGAGTGCTGCCCAGCCGGGGGGCTCTGGCTGCCCCTCCAACTCCTGGAGTCCTTGTTTGGGGGTCCTGCGTAAGCCAGCGTGACCCTCCCATACGCTCTTTTTGTTCGTCCCTGTTCTGTTAGCCTGTACCTATTCATTCCTTTTCTGTTTTTGTCCCTGTTCCGTTTGCCTGTCCCTATTCATTCCTTTTTTGTTTTTGTCCCTGTTCTGTTAGCCTGTCCCTGTTCCTGTTCTTCATGTCCCTGTTTGTTTTCTTCTCGTCCCTGTTCGTTTTCTTGTCCCTGTTGGGGGGCGATTTGTGGCGTAAAGACCGCACGGACAACGGGGTTCTTTCAGGATCTGTAACTGCTACCTCTTTATTGATGACATAACTTGAACTCTCTCTTACTGAGGGCATAACTTCATCTCTCAGAGTGAGGGCACAACTTCATTCTATCCCTTATTCAGGAAAGGCTCCCTTCCTATAACTTCCGCCTCACAGCAGTACCTTTCCACTAACTAGTCATTGGTCAAAAACTTTGCCCGGCAACAGCAAACACCCAGCCACTTCCATGCATTAATGGCTGGAGAACTAGCCACCCCAGACAAGAAGGTGTCACCTGAATCACCCTTCTTTGTTCCCTCTCAACTCTTTAAATTCCTGATGGTCTCATCCTTAAGAGTTGGATGTTATTACCAACCATGGGGCTTGTCGACCCCCATGGCCACACTCCCACATCTTCCCCTTCTTTATTAACATAAGAAAGCGCGTTTAACACAAATTAAGAAGGCAGGATCAACACAAACTAAAACACAGAGAAAAACTGCCAGGCATACTAATTCTATCTTTAACAATCTTTGTAAAACCATCCCTGGGAGAGGCAGGCACTGAGTGCTGCCCAGCCGGGGGGCTCTGGCTGCCCCTCCAACTCCTGGAGTCCTTGTTTGTGGGTCCAGCATACGCCAGTGGGACCCTCCCATATGCTGTTTTTTGTTTCTCCCTGCTCTGTTAGCCTGCCCCTGTTCCTGTTCTTCATGTCCCTGTTTAAGGTGTCTCCTGAATCACCCTTCTTTGTTCCCTCTCAAGGCTTTACTTTCCTGATGGCCTCGTCTTTAAGAGTCCGATGTTATCACCAACCATGGGACTTGTCGACCCCCATGGCCAGGCTCCCACATCTCCCCCTTCTTTATTAACCTAAAAGAGCTCGATTAACACAAATTAAGAAAGCAGGTTTAACACAAATTAAGAAGGCGCGATTAACAGAAATTAAGAAAGCAAGAGTAACACAAATTAAGAAAGCACTATTAACACAAACTAAAATACAGAGAAAAACTGCCAGGCATACTAATTCCATCTTTAACAAACTTTGTAACCCCATCCCTGGGAGAGGCAGGCACTGAGTGCTGCCCAGCTGGGGGGCTCTGGCTGCCCCTCCAACTCCTGGAGTCCTTGTTTGTGGGTCCTGCCTATGCCAGCGAGACCCTCCCATACGCTGTTTTTTGTTTGTCCCTGTTCTGATAGCCTGTCCCTATTCATTCCTTTTTTGTATTTGTCCCTGTTCTGTTAGACTATCCCTGTTCCTGTTCTTCATGTCCCTGGTTAAGGTGTCTCCTGAATCACCCTTCTTTGTCCCCTCTCAAGGCTTTACTTTCCTCATGGCCTCATCTTTAAGAGTCGGATGTGATCACCAACCATGGGGCTTGTCGACCCCCATGGTTACACTCCCACATCTCCTCCTTCTTTATTAACATAAGAAAGCGCAATTAACACAAATTAAGAAGGCAGGATCAACACAAACTAAAACACAGAGAAAAACTGCCAGGCATACTAAGTCTATCTTTGACAATCTTTGTAAAACCATCCCTGGGAGAGGCAGGCACTGAGTGCTGCCCAGCCGGGGGGCTCTGGTTGCCCCTCCAACTCCTGGAGTCCTTGTTTGTGGGTCCAGCATATGCCAGTGGGACCCTCCCATATGCTCTTTTTTGTTTCTCCCTGCTCTGTTAGCCTGTCCGTGTTCCTGTTCTTCATGTCCCTGGTTAAGGTGTCTCCTGAATCACCCTTCTTTGTTCCCTCTCAACTCTTTACTTTCCTGATGGCCTCATCTTTAAGAGTCGGATGTTATCACAAACCATGGGACTTGTCGACCCCCATGGCCAGGCTCCCACATCTCCCCCTTCTTTATTAACATAAAAGAGCTCGATTAACACAAATTAAGAAAGCAGGTTTAACACAAATTAAGAAGGCGCGATTAACAGAAATTAAGAAAGCAAGAGAAACACAAATTAAGAAAGCACTCTTAACACAAATTAAAATACAGAGAAAAACTGCCAGGCATACTAATTCCATCTTTAACAAACTTTGTAACCCCATCCCTGGGAGAGGCAGGCACTGAGTGCTTCCCAGCTGGGGGGCTCTGGCTGCCCCTCCAACTCCTGGAGTCCTTGTTTGTGGGTCCTGCCTATGCCAGTGGGACCCTCCCATATGCTGTTTTTTGTTTCTCCCTGCTCTGTTAGCCTGTCCCTGTTCCTGTTCTTCATGTCCCTGTTTAAGGTGTCTCCTGAATCACCCTTCTTTGTTCCCTCTCAAGGCTTTACTTTCCTCATGGCCTCATCTTTAAGAGTCGGATGTGATCACCAACCATGGGGCTTGTCGACCCCCATGGCCACACTCCCACATCTCCTCCTTCTTTATTAACATAAGAAAGTGCAATTAACACAAATTAAGAAGGCAGGATCAACACAAACTAAAACACAGAGAAAAACTGCCAGGCATACTAAGACTATCTTTAACAAACTTTGCAACCCCATCCCTGGGAGAGGCAGGCACTGAGTGCTGCCCAACCGGGGGGCTCTGGCTGCCCCTCCACCTCCTGGAGTCCTTGTTTGTGGGTCCTGCGTAAGCCAGCGTGACCCTCCCATAAGCTCTTTTTGTTCGTCCCTGTTCTGTTAGCCTGTACCTATTCATTCCTTTTTTTTTCTTTTTCCTGTTCCGTTTGCCTGTCCCTATTCATTCCTTTTTTGTTTTTGTCCCTGTTCTGTTAGCCTGTCCCTGTTCCTGTTCTTCATGTCCCTGTTTGTTTTCTTCTCGTCCCTGTTCGTTTTCTTGTCCCTGTTGGGGGGCGATTTGTGGCGTAAAGACCGCACGGACAACGGGGTTCTTTCAGGATCTGTAACTGCTACCTCTTTATTGATGACATAACTTGAACTCTCTCTTACTGAGGGCATAACTTCATCTCTCAGAGTGAGGGCACAACTTCATTCTATCCCTTATTCAGGAAAGGCTCCCTTCCTATAACTTCCGCCTCACAGCAGTACCTTTCCACTAACTAGTCATTGGTCAACAACTTTGCCCGGCAACAGCAAACACCCAGCCACTTCCATGCATTAATGGCTGGAGAACTAGCCACCCCAGACAAGAAGGTGTCACCTGAATCACCCTTCTTTGTTCCCTCTCAACTCTTTAAATTCCTGATGGTCTCATCCTTAAGAGTTGGATGTTATCACCAACCATGGGACTTGTCGATCCCCATGGCCACGCTCCCACATCTCCCCCTTCTTTATTAACATAAAAGAGATCGATTAACACAAATTAAGAAAGCAGGTTTAACACAAATTATGAAGGCGCGATTAACAGAAATTAAGAAAGCAAGAGTAACACAAATTAAGAAAGCAGTATTAACACAAACTAAAATACAGAGAAAAACTGCCAGGCATACTAATTCCATCTTTAACAAACTTTGTAACCCCATCCCTGGGAGAGGCAGGCACTGAGTGCTGCCCAGCCGGGGGGCTCTGGCTGCCCCTCCAACTCCTGGAGTCCTTGTTTCTGGGTCCTGCCTATGCCAGCGAGACCCTCCCATACGCTGTTTTTTGTTTGTCCCTGTTCTGTTAGCCTGTCCCTGTTCCTGTTCTTCATGTCCCTGTTTAAGGTGTCTCCTGAATCACCCTTTGTTCCCTCTCAGGGCTTTACTTTCCTGATGGTCTCATCTTTAAGAGTCTGATGTTATCACCAACCATGGGGCTTGTCGACCCCCATGGCCACACTCCCACATCTTCCCCTTCTTTATTAACTTAAAAAAGCGCGATTAACACAAATTAAGAAGGCAGAATCAGCACAAACTAAAACACAGATAAAAACTGCCAGGCATACTAAGTCTATCTTTAACAATCTTTGTAAAACCAGCCGTGGGAGAGGCAGGCACTGAGTGCTGCCCAGCCGGGGGCTCTGGCTGACCCTCCAACTCCTGGAGTCCTTGTTTGTGGGTCCTGCCTATGCCAGCGAGACCCTCCCATACGCTGTTTTTTGTTTGTCCCTGTTCTGAT
This sequence comes from Anser brachyrhynchus, assembly GCF_964034855.1. Taxonomy (NCBI): domain Eukaryota; kingdom Metazoa; phylum Chordata; class Aves; order Anseriformes; family Anatidae; genus Anser; species Anser brachyrhynchus. The sequence continues at coordinate 2,305 of NW_027663524.1, read as the reverse complement.
AGCCTGTCCCTATTCATTCCTTTTTTGTTTTCGTCCCTGTTCTGTTAGACTATCCCTGTTCCTGTTCTTCATGTCCCTGTTTAAGGTGTCTCCTGAATCACCCTTCTTTGTTCCCTCTCAACTCTTTACTTTCCTGATGGCCTCATCTTTAAGAGTCGCATGTTATCACCAACCATGGGACTTGTCGACCCCCATGGCCATGCTCCCACATCTCCCCCTTCTTTATTAACATAAGAGAGCTCGATTAACACAAATTAAGAAAGCAGGTTTAACACAAATTATGAAGGCGCGATTAACAGAAATTAAGAAAGCAAGAGTAACACAAATTAAGAAAGCACTATTAACACAAACTAAAACACAGAGAAAAACTGCCAGGCATACTAATTCCATCTTTAACAAACTTTGTAAAACCAACCCTGGGAGAGGCAGGCACTGAGTGCTGCCCAGCCGCGGGGCTCTGGCTGCCCCTCCAACTCCTGGAGTCCTTGTTTGGGGGTCCTGCGTAAGCCAGCGTGACCCTCCCATACGCTCTTTTTGTTCGTCCCTGTTCTGTTAGCCTGTACCTATTCATTCCTTTTCTGTTTTTGTCCCTGTTCCGTTTGCCTGTCCCTATTCATTCCTTTTTTGTTTTTGTCCCTGTTCTGTTAGCCTGTCCCTTTTCCTGTTCTTCATGTCCCTGTTTGTTTTCTTCTTGTCCCTGTTCGTTTTCATGTCCCTGTTGGGGGGCGATTTGTGGCGTAAAGACCGCACGGACAACGGGGTTCTTTCAGGATCTGTAACTGCTACCTGTTTATTGATGACATAACTTGAACTCTCTCTTACTGAGGGCATAACTTCATCTCTCAGAGTGAGGGCACAACTTCATTCTATCCCTTATTCAGGAAAGGCTCCCTTCCTATAATTTCCGCCTCACAGCAGTACCTTTCCACTAACTAGTCATTAGTCAACAACTTTGCCCGGCAACAGCAAACACCCAGCAACTTCCATGCTTTAATGGCTGGAGAACAAGCCACCCCAGACAAGAAGGTGTCACCTGAATCACCCTTCTTTGTTCCCTCTCAACTCTTTAAATTCCTGATGGTCTCATCCTTAAGAGTTGGATGTTATTACCAACCATGGGGCTTGTCGACCCCCATGGCCACACTCCCACATCTTCCCCTTCTTTATTAACATAAGAAAGCGCGTTTAACACAAATTAAGAAGGCAGGATCAACACAAACTAAAACACAGAGAAAAACTGCCAGGCATACTAATTCTATCTTTAACAATCTTTGTAAAACCATCCCTGGGAGAGGCAGGCACTGAGTGCTGCCCAGCCGGGGGGCTCTGGCTGCCCCTCCAACTCCTGGAGTCCTTGTTTGTGGGTCCAGCATACGCCAGTGGGACCCTCCCATATGCTGTTTTTTGTTTCTCCCTGCTCTGTTAGCCTGCCCCTGTTCCTGTTCTTCATGTCCCTGTTTAAGGTGTCTCCTGAATCACCCTTCTTTGTTCCCTCTCAAGGCTTTACTTTCCTGATGGCCTCGTCTTTAAGAGTCCGATGTTATCACCAACCATGGGACTTGTCGACCCCCATGGCCAGGCTCCCACATCTCCCCCTTCTTTATTAACCTAAAAGAGCTCGATTAACACAAATTAAGAAAGCAGGTTTAACACAAATTAAGAAGGCGCGATTAACAGAAATTAAGAAAGCAAGAGTAACACAAATTAAGAAAGCACTATTAACACAAACTAAAATACAGAGAAAAACTGCCAGGCATACTAATTCCATCTTTAACAAACTTTGTAACCCCATCCCTGGGAGAGGCAGGCACTGAGTGCTGCCCAACTGGGGGGCTCTGGCTGCCCCTCCAACTCCTGGAGTCCTTGTTTGTGGGTCCTGCCTATGCCAGCGAGACCCTCCCATACGCTGTTTTTTGTTTGTCCCTGTTCTGATAGCCTGTCCCTATTCATTCCTTTTTTGTATTTGTCCCTGTTCTGTTAGACTATCCCTGTTCCTGTTCTTCATGTCCCTGTTTAAGGTGTCTCCTGAATCACCCTTCTTTGTCCCCTCTCAAGGCTTTACTTTCCTCATGGCCTCATCTTTAAGAGTCGGATGTGATCACCAACCATGGGGCTTGTCGACCCCCATGGTTACACTCCCACATCTCCTCCTTCTTTATTAACATAAGAAAGCGCAATTAACACAAATTAAGAAGGCAGGATCAACACAAACTAAAACACAGAGAAAAACTGCCAGGCATACTAAGTCTATCTTTGACAATCTTTGTAAAACCATCCCTGGGAGAGGCAGGCACTGAGTGCTGCC
>NW_027663525.1:45000-47500 GCF_964034855.1 Anser brachyrhynchus | reverse complement strand
AAAGTGCTCTCAGCGGAAGCCTTTGGGTACACCTGAACTCCCTGGGGGAGCCTTTACGCAACCCCACACTCAACAGGACTCTGCGTCTTCACTCTTTCCTAACAACCCTAAACATAACCCTAACCGCAACAAGAAGCTGAACCCGAGTTAGACCCGAAAAAACACGTACGGTGCCACTTTCTGCCATCAAAAAGTGCTCTCAGCGGAAGCCTTTGGGTACACCTGAACTCCCTGGGGGAGCCTTTACGCAACCCCGCACTCAACAGGACTCTGCGTCTTCACTCTTTCCTAACAACCCTAAACATAACCCTAACCGCAACAAGAAGCTGAACCCGAGTTAGACCCGAAAAAACACGTACGGTGCCACTTTCTGCCATCAAAAAGTGCTCTCAGCGGAAGCCTTTGGGTACACCTGAACTCCCTGGGGGAGCCTTTACGCAACCCCACACTCAACAGGACTCTGCGTCTTCACTCTTTCCTAACAACCCTAAACATAACCCTAACCGCAACAAGAAGCTGAACCCGAGTTAGACCCGAAAAAACACGTACGGTGCCACTTTCTGCCATCAAAAAGTGCTCTCAGCGGAAGCCTTTGGGTACACCTGAACTCCCTGGGGGAGCCTTTACGCAACCCCACACTCAACAGGACTCTGCGTCTTCACTCTTTCCTAACAACCCTAAACATAACCCTAACCGCAACAAGAAGCTGAACCCGAGTTAGACCCGAAAAAACACGTACGGTGCCACTTTCTGCCATCAAAAAGTGCTCTCAGCGGAAGCCTTTGGGTACACCTGAACTCCCTGGGGGAGCCTTTACGCAACCCCACACTCAACAGGACTCTGCGTCTTCGCTCTTTCCTAACAACCCTAAACATAACCCTAACCGCAACAAGAAGCTGAACCCGAGTTAGACCCGAAAAAACACGTACGGTGCCACTTTCTCCCATCAAAAAGTGCTCTCAGCGGAAGCCTTTGGGTACACCTGAACTCCCTGGGGGAGCCTTTACGCAACCCCACACTCAACAGGACTCTGCGTCTTCACTCTTTCCTAACAACCCTAAACATAACCCTAACCGCAACAAGAAGCTGAACCCGAGTTAGACCCGAAAAAACACGTACGGTGCCACTTTCTGCCATCAAAAAGTGCTCTCAGCGGAAGCCTTTGGGTACACGTGAACTCCCTGGGGGAGCCTTTACGCAACCCCACACTCAACAGGACTCTGCGTCTTCCCTCTTTCCTAACAACCCTAAACATAACCCTAACCGCAACAAGAAGCTGAACCCGAGTTAGACCCGAAAAAACACGTACGGTGCCACTTTCTGCCATCAAAAAGTGCTCTCAGCGGAAGCCTTTGGGTACACCTGAACTCCCTGGGGGAGCCTTTACGCAACCCCACACTCAACAGGACTCTGCGTCTTCACTCTTTCCTAACAACCCTAAACATAACCCTAACCGCAACAAGAAGCTGAACCCGAGTTAGACCCGAAAAAACACGTACGGTGCCACTTTCTGCCATCCAAAAGTGCTCTCAGCGGAAGCCTTTGGGTACACCTGAACTCCCTGGGGGAGCCTTTACGCAACCCCACACTCAACAGGACTCTGCGTCTTCACTCTTTCCTAACAACCCTAAACATAACCCTAACCGCAACAAGAAGCTGAACCCGAGTTAGACCCGAAAAAACACGTACGGTGCCACTTTCTGCCATCCAAAAGTGCTCTCAGCGGAAGCCTTTGGGTACACCTGAACTCCCTGGGGGAGCCTTTACGCAACCCCACACTCAACAGGACTCTGCGTCTTCGCTCTTTCCTAACAACCCTAAACATAACCCTAACCGCAACAAGAAGCTGAACCCGAGTTAGACCCGAAAAAACACGTACGGTGCCACTTTCTGCCATCAAAAAGTGCTCTCAGCGGAAGCCTTTGGGTACACCTGAACTCCCTGGGGGAGCCTTTACGCAACCCCACACTCAACAGGACTCTGCGTCTTCACTCTTTCCTAACAACCCTAAACATAACCCTAACCGCAACAAGAAGCTGAACCCGAGTTAGACCCGAAAAAACACGTACGGTGCCACTTTCTGCCATCAAAAAGTGCTCTCAGCGGAAGCCTTTGGGTACACCTGAACTCCCTGGGGGAGCCTTTACGCAACCCCACACTCAACAGGACTCTGCGTCTTCACTCTTTCCTAACAACCCTAAACATAACCCTAACCGCAACAAGAAGCTGAACCCGAGTTAGACCCGAAAAAACACGTACGGTGCCACTTTCTGCCATCAAAAAGTGCTCTCAGCGGAAGCCTTTGGGTACACCTGAACTCCCTGGGGGAGCCTTTACGCAACCCCACACTCAACAGGACTCTGCGTCTTCACTCTTTCCTAACAACCCTAAACATAACCCTAACCGCAACAAGAAGCTCAACCCGAGTTAGACCCGAAAAAACACGTACGGTGCCACTTTCTGCCATCAAAAAGTGCTCTCAGCGGAAGCCTTTGGGTAC
>NW_027663525.1:35000-40000 GCF_964034855.1 Anser brachyrhynchus | reverse complement strand
AGGACTCTGCGTCTTCACTCTTTCCTAACAACCCTAAACATAACCCTAACCGCAACAAGAAGCTGAACCCGAGTTAGACCCGAAAAAACACGTACGGTGCCACTTTCTGCCATCAAAAAGTGCTCTCAGCGGAAGCCTTTGGGTACACCTGAACTCCCTGGGGGAGCCTTTACGCAACCCCACACTCAACAGGACTCTGCGTCTTCACTCTTTCCTAACAACCCTAAACATAACCCTAACCGCAACAAGAAGCTGAACCCGAGTTAGACCCGAAAAAACACGTACGGTGCCACTTTCTGCCATCAAAAAGTGCTCTCAGCGGAAGCCTTTGGGTACACCTGAACTCCCTGGGGGAGCCTTTACGCAACCCCACACTCAACAGGACTCTGCGTCTTCACTCTTTCCTAACAACCCTAAACATAACCCTAACAGGAACAAGATGCTCAACCCGAGTTAGACCCGAAAAAACACGTACGGTGCATCTTTCTGCCATCAAAAAGTGCTCTCAGCGGAAGCCTTTGGGTACACCTGAACTCCCTGGGGGAGCCTTTACACAACCCCACACTCAACAGGACTCTGCGTCTTCACTCTTTCCTAACAACCCTAAACATAACCCTAACCGCAACAAGAAGCTCAACCCGAGTTAGACCCGAAAAAACACGTACGGTGCCACTTTCTGCCATCAAAAAGTGCTCTCAGCGGAAGCCTTTGGGTACACCTGAACTCCCTGGGGGAGCCTTTACGCAACCCCACACTCAACAGGACTCTGCGTCTTCACTCTTTCCTAACAACCCTAAACATAACCCTAACCGCAACAAGAAGCTGAACCCGAGTTAGACCCGAAAAAACACGTACGGTGCCACTTTCTGCCATCAAAAAGTGCTCTCAGCGGAAGCCTTTGGGTACACCTGAACTCCCTGGGGGAGCCTTTACGCAACCTCACACTCAACAGGACTCTGCGTCTTCACTCTTTCCTAACAACCCTAAACATAACCCTAACCGCAACAAGAAGCTGAACCCGAGTTAGACCCGAAAAAACACGTACGGTGCCACTTTCTGCCATCAAAAAGTGCTCTCAGCGGAAGCCTTTGGGTACACCTGAACTCCCTGGGGGAGCCTTTACGCAACCCCACACTCAACAGGACTCTGCGTCTTCACTCTTTCCTAACAACCCTAAACATAACCCTAACCGCAACAAGAAGCTGAACCCGAGTTAGACCCGAAAAAACACGTACGGTGCCACTTTCTGCCATCAAAAAGTGCTCTCAGCGGAAGCCTTTGGGTACACCTGAACTCCCTGGGGGAGCCTTTACGCAACCCCACACTCAACAGGACTCTGCGTCTTCACTCTTTCCTAACAACCCTAAACATAACCCTAACCGCAACAAGAAGCTGAACCCGAGTTAGACCCGAAAAAACACGTACGGTGCCACTTTCTGCCATCAAAAAGTGCTCTCAGCGGAAGCCTTTGGGTACACCTGAACTCCCTGGGGGAGCCTTTACGCAACCCCACACTCAACAGGACTCTGCGTCTTCACTCTTTCCTAACAACCCTAAACATAACCTTAACCGCAACAAGAAGCTGAACCCGAGTTAGACCCGAAAAAACACGTACGGTGCCACTTTCTGCCATCAAAAAGTGCTCTCAGCGGAAGCCTTTGGGTACACCTGAACTCCCTGGGGGAGCCTTTACGCAACCCCACACTCAACAGGACTCTGCGTCTTCACTCTTTCCTAACAACCCTAAACATAACCCTAACCGCAACAAGAAGCTGAACCCGAGTTAGACCCGAAAAAACACGTACGGTGCCACTTTCTGCCATCAAAAAGTGCTCTCAGCGGAAGCCTTTGGGTACACCTGAACTCCCTGGGGGAGCCTTTACGCAACCCCACACTCAACAGGACTCTGCGTCTTCACTCTTTCCTAACAACCCTAAACATAACCCTAACCGCAACAAGAAGCTGAACCCGAGTTAGACCCGAAAAAACACGTACGGTGCCACTTTCTGCCATCCAAAAGTGCTCTCAGCGGAAGCCTTTGGGTACACCTGAACTCCCTGGGGGAGCCTTTACGCAACCCCACACTCAACAGGACTCTGCGTCTTCGCTCTTTCCTAACAACCCTAAACATAACCCTAACCGCAACAAGAAGCTGAACCCGAGTTAGACCCGAAAAAACACGTACGGTGCCACTTTCTGCCATCAAAAAGTGCTCTCAGCGGAAGCCTTTGGGTACACCTGAACTCCCTGGGGGAGCCTTTACGCAACCCCACACTCAACAGGACTCTGCGTCTTCACTCTTTCCTAACAACCCTAAACATAACCCTAACCGCAACAAGAAGCTGAACCCGAGTTAGACCCGAAAAAACACGTACGGTGCCACTTTCTGCCATCAAAAAGTGCTCTCAGCGGAAGCCTTTGGGTACACCTGAACTCCCTGGGGGAGCCTTTACGCAACCCCACACTCAACAGGACTCTGCGTCTTCACTCTTTCCTAACAACCCTAAACATAACCCTAACCGCAACAAGAAGCTGAACCCGAGTTAGACCTGAAAAAACACGTACGGTGCCACTTTCTGCCATCAAAAAGTGCTCTCAGCGGAAGCCTTTGGGTACACCTGAACTCCCTGGGGGAGCCTTTACGCAACCCCACACTCAACAGGACTCTGCGTCTTCACTCTTTCCTAACAACCCTAAACATAACCCTAACCGCAACAAGAAGCTGAACCCGAGTTAGACCCGAAAAAACACGTACGGTGCCACTTTCTGCCATCAAAAAGTGCTCTCAGCGGAAGCCTTTGGGTACACCTGAACTCCCTGGGGGAGCCTTTACGCAACCCCGCACTCAACAGGACTCTGCGTCTTCACTCTTTCCTAACAACCCTAAACATAACCCTAACCGCAACAAGAAGCTGAACCCGAGTTAGACCCGAAAAAACACGTACGGTGCCACTTTCTGCCATCAAAAAGTGCTCTCAGCGGAAGCCTTTGGGTACACCTGAACTCCCTGGGGGAGCCTTTACGCAACCCCACACTCAACAGGACTCTGCGTCTTCACTCTTTCCTAACAACCCTAAACATAACCCTAACCGCAACAAGAAGCTGAACCCGAGTTAGACCCGAAAAAACACGTACGGTGCCACTTTCTGCCATCAAAAAGTGCTCTCAGCGGAAGCCTTTGGGTACACCTGAACTCCCTGGGGGAGCCTTTACGCAACCCCACACTCAACAGGACTCTGCGTCTTCACTCTTTCCTAACAACCCTAAACATAACCCTAACCGCAACAAGAAGCTGAACCCGAGTTAGACCCGAAAAAACACGTACGGTGCCACTTTCTGCCATCAAAAAGTGCTCTCAGCGGAAGCCTTTGGGTACACCTGAACTCCCTGGGGGAGCCTTTACGCAACCCCACACTCAACAGGACTCTGCGTCTTCACTCTTTCCTAACAACCCTAAACATAACCCTAACCGCAACAAGAAGCTGAACCCGAGTTAGACCCGAAAAAACACGTACGGTGCCACTTTCTGCCATCAAAAAGTGCTCTCAGCGGAAGCCTTTGGGTACACCTGAACTCCCTGGGGGAGCCTTTACGCAACCCCACACTCAACAGGACTCTGCGTCTTCACTCTTTCCTAACAACCCTAAACATAACCCTAACCGCAACAAGAAGCTGAACCCGAGTTAGACCCGAAAAAACACGTACGGTGCCACTTTCTGCCATCAAAAAGTGCTCTCAGCGGAAGCCTTTGGGAACACCTGAACTCCCTGGGGGAGCCTTTACACAACCCCACACTCAACAGGACTCTGCGTCTTCACTCTTTCCTAACAACCCTAAACATAAGCCTAACCGGAACAAGAAGCTCAACCCGAGTTAGACCCGAAAAAACACGTACGGTGCCACTTTCTGCCATCAAAAAGTGCTCTCAGCGGAAGCCTTTGGGTACACCTGAACTCCCTGGGGGAGCCTTTACGCAACCCCACACTCAACAGGACTCTGCGTCTTCACTCTTTCCTAACAACCCTAAACATAACCCTAACCGCAACAAGAAGCTGAACCCGAGTTAGACCCGAAAAAACACGTACGGTGCCACTTTCTGCCATCAAAAAGTGCTCTCAGCGGAAGCCTTTGGGTACACCTGAACTCCCTGGGGGAGCCTTTACGCAACCCCACACTCAACAGGACTCTGCGTCTTCACTCTTTCCTAACAACCCTAAACATAACCCTAACCGCAACAAGAAGCTGAACCCGAGTTAGACCCGAAAAAACACGTACGGTGCCACTTTCTGCCATCAAAAAGTGCTCTCAGCGGAAGCCTTTGGGTACACCTGAACTCCCTGGGGGAGCCTTTACGCAACCCCACACTCAACAGGACTCTGCGTCTTCACTCTTTCCTAACAACCCTAAACATAACCCTAACCGCAACAAGAAGCTGAACCCGAGTTAGACCCGAAAAAACACGTACGGTGCCACTTTCTGCCATCAAAAAGTGCTCTCAGCGGAAGCCTTTGGGTACACCTGAACTCCCTGGGGGAGCCTTTACGCAACCCCACACTCAACAGGACTCTGCGCCTTCACTCTTTCCTAACAACCCTAAACATAACCCTAACCGCAACAAGAAGCTGAACCCGAGTTAGACCCGAAAAAACACGTACGGTGCCACTTTCTGCCATCAAAAAGTGCTCTCAGCGGAAGCCTTTGGGAACACCTGAACTCCCTGGGGGAGCCTTTACGCAACCCCACACTCAACAGGACTCTGCGTCTTCACTCTTTCCTAACAACCCTAAACATAACCCTAACCGCAACAAGAAGCTGAACCCGAGTTAGACCCGAAAAAACACGTACGGTGCCACTTTCTGCCATCAAAAAGTGCTCTCAGCGGAAGCCTTTGGGTACACCTGAACTCCCTGGGGGAGCCTTTACGCAACCCCACACTCAACAGGACTCTGCGTCTTCACTCTTTCCTGACAACCCTAAACATAACCCTAACCGCAACAAGA
>NW_027663525.1:20000-30000 GCF_964034855.1 Anser brachyrhynchus | reverse complement strand
CCTGAACTCCCTGGGGGAGCCTTTACGCAACCCCACACTCAACAGGACTCTGCGTCTTCACTCTTTCCTAACAACCCTAAACATAACCCTAACCGCAACAAGAAGCTGAACCCGAGTTAGACCCGAAAAAACACGTACGGTGCCACTTTCTGCCATCAAAAAGTGCTCTCAGCGGAAGCCTTTGGGTACACCTGAACTCCCTGGGGGAGCCTTTACGCAACCCCACACTCAACAGGACTCTGCGTCTTCGCTCTTTCCTAACAACCCTAAACATAACCCTAACCGCAACAAGAAGCTGAACCCGAGTTAGACCCGAAAAAACACGTACGGTGCCACTTTCTGCCATCAAAAAGTGCTCTCAGCGGAAGCCTTTGGGTACACCTGAACTCCCTGGGGGAGCCTTTACGCAACCCCACACTCAACAGGACTCTGCGTCTTCACTCTTTCCTAACAACCCTAAACATAACCCTAACCGCAACAAGAAGCTCAACCCGAGTTAGACCCGAAAAAACACGTACGGTGCCACTTTCTGCCATCAAAAAGTGCTCTCAGCGGAAGCCTTTGGGTACACCTGAACTCCCTGGGGGAGCCTTTACGCAACCCCACACTCAACAGGACTCTGCGTCTTCACTCTTTCCTAACAACCCTAAACATAACCCTAACCGCAACAAGAAGCTGAACCCGAGTTAGACCCGAAAAAACACGTACGGTGCCACTTTCTGCCATCAAAAAGTGCTCTCAGCGGAAGCCTTTGGGTACACCTGAACTCCCTGGGGGAGCCTTTACGCAACCCCACACTCAACAGGACTCTGCGTCTTCACTCTTTCCTAACAACCCTAAACATAACCCTAACCGCAACAAGAAGCTGAACCCGAGTTAGACCCGAAAAAACACGTACGGTGCCACTTTCTGCCATCAAAAAGTGCTCTCAGCGGAAGCCTTTGGGTACACCTGAACTCCCTGGGGGAGCCTTTACGCAACCCCACACTCAACAGGACTCTGCGTCTTCACTCTTTCCTAACAACCCTAAACATAACCCTAACCGCAACAAGAAGCTGAACCCGAGTTAGACCCGAAAAAACACGTACGGTGCCACTTTCTGCCATCCAAAAGTGCTCTCAGCGGAAGCCTTTGGGTACACCTGAACTCCCTGGGGGAGCCTTTACGCAACCCCACACTCAACAGGACTCTGCGTCTTCACTCTTTCCTAACAACCCTAAACATAACCCTAACCGCAACAAGAAGCTGAACCCGAGTTAGACCCGAAAAAACACGTACGGTGCCACTTTCTGCCATCAAAAAGTGCTCTCAGCGGAAGCCTTTGGGTACACCTGAACTCCCTGGGGGAGCCTTTACGCAACCCCACACTCAACAGGACTCTGCGTCTTCGCTCTTTCCTAACAACCCTAAACATAACCCTAACCGCAACAAGAAGCTGAACCCGAGTTAGACCCGAAAAAACACGTACGGTGCCACTTTTTGCCATCAAAAAGTGCTCTCAGCGGAAGCCTTTGGGTACACCTGAACTCCCTGGGGAGCCTTTACGCAACCCCACACTCAACAGGACTCTGCGTCTTCACTCTTTCCTAACAACCCTAAACATAACCCTAACCGCAACAAGAAGCTGAACCCGAGTTAGACCCGAAAAAACACGTACGGTGCCACTTTCTGCCATCCAAAAGTGCTCTCAGCGGAAGCCTTTGGGTACACCTGAACTCCCTGGGGGAGCCTTTACACAACCCCACACTCAACAGGACTCTGCGTCTTCACTCTTTCCTAACAACCCTAAACATAACCCTAACCGCAACAAGAAGCTGAACCCGAGTTAGACCCGAAAAAACACGTACGGTGCCACTTTCTGCCATCAAAAAGTGCTCTCAGCGGAAGCCTTTGGGTACACCTGAACTCCCTGGGGGAGCCTTTACGCAACCCCACACTCAACAGGACTCTGCGTCTTCACTCTTTCCTAACAACCCTAAACATAACCCTAACCGCAACAAGAAGCTCAACCCGAGTTAGACCCGAAAAAACACGTACGGTGCCACTTTCTGCCATCAAAAAGTGCTCTCAGCGGAAGCCTTTGGGTACACCTGAACTCCCTGGGGGAGCCTTTACGCAACCCCACACTCAACAGGACTCTGCGTCTTCACTCTTTCCTAACAACCCTAAACATAACCCTAACCGCAACAAGAAGCTGAACCCGAGTTAGACCCGAAAAAACACGTACGGTGCCACTTTCTGCCATCAAAAAGTGCTCTCAGCGGAAGCCTTTGGGTACACCTGAACTCCCTGGGGGAGCCTTTACGCAACCCCACACTCAACAGGACTCTGCGTCTTCACTCTTTCCTAACAACCCTAAACATAACCCTAACCGCAACAAGAAGCTGAACCCGAGTTAGACCCGAAAAAACACGTACGGTGCCACTTTCTGCCATCAAAAAGTGCTCTCAGCGGAAGCCTTTGGGTACACCTGAACTCCCTGGGGGAGCCTTTACGCAACCCCACACTCAACAGGACTCTGCGTCTTCACTCTTTCCTAACAACCCTAAACATAACCCTAACCGCAACAAGAAGCTGAACCCGAGTTAGACCCGAAAAAACACGTACGGTGCCACTTTCTGCCATCAAAAAGTGCTCTCAGCGGAAGCCTTTGGGTACACCTGAACTCCCTGGGGGAGCCTTTACGCAACCCCACACTCAACAGGACTCTGCGTCTTCACTCTTTCCTAACAACCCTAAACATAACCCTAACCGCAACAAGAAGCTGAACCCGAGTTAGACCCGAAAAAACACGTACGGTGCCACTTTCTGCCATCAAAAAGTGCTCTCAGCGGAAGCCTTTGGGTACACCTGAACTCCCTGGGGGAGCCTTTACGCAACCCCACACTCAACAGGACTCTGCGTCTTCGCTCTTTCCTAACAACCCTAAACATAACCCTAACCGCAACAAGAAGCTGAACCCGAGTTAGACCCGAAAAAACACGTACGGTGCCACTTTTTGCCATCAAAAAGTGCTCTCAGCGGAAGCCTTTGGGTACACCTGAACTCCCTGGGGGAGCCTTTACGCAACCCCACACTCAACAGGACTCTGCGTCTTCACTCTTTCCTAACAACCCTAAACATAACCCTAACCGCAACAAGAAGCTGAACCCGAGTTAGACCCGAAAAAACACGTACGGTGCCACTTTCTGCCATCCAAAAGTGCTCTCAGCGGAAGCCTTTGGGTACACCTGAACTCCCTGGGGGAGCCTTTACACAACCCCACACTCAACAGGACTCTGCGTGTTCACTCTTTCCTAACAACCCTAAACATAACCCTAACCGCAACAAGAAGCTGAACCCGAGTTAGACCCGAAAAAACACGTACGGTGCCACTTTCTGCCATCAAAAAGTGCTCTCAGCGGAAGCCTTTGGGTACACCTGAACTCCCTGGGGGAGCCTTTACGCAACCCCACACTCAACAGGACTCTGCGTCTTCACTCTTTCCTAACAACCCTAAACATAACCCTAACCGCAACAAGAAGCTGAACCCGAGTTAGACCCGAAAAAACACGTACGGTGCCACTTTCTGCCATCAAAAAGTGCTCTCAGCGGAAGCCTTTGGGTACACCTGAACTCCCTGGGGGAGCCTTTACGCAACCCCACACTCAACAGGACTCTGCGTCTTCGCTCTTTCCTAACAACCCTAAACATAACCCTAACCGCAACAAGAAGCTGAACCCGAGTTAGACCCGAAAAAACACGTACGGTGCCACTTTCTGCCATCCAAAAGTGCTCTCAGCGGAAGCCTTTGGGTACACCTGAACTCCCTGGGGGAGCCTTTACGCAACCGCACAGTCAACAGGACTCTGCGTCTTCACTCTTTCCTAACAACCCTAAACATAACCGTAACCGCAACAAGAAGCTGAACCCGAGTTAGACCCGAAAAAACACGTACGGTGCCACTTTCTGCCATCAAAAAGTGCTCTCAGCGGAAGCCTTTGGGTACACCTGAACTCCCTGGGGGAGCCTTTACGCAACCTCACACTCAACAGGACTCTGCGTCTTCACTCTTTCCTAACAACCCTAAACATAACCCTAACCGCAACAAGAAGCTGAACCCGAGTTAGACCCGAAAAAACACGTACGGTGCCACTTTCTGCCATCAAAAAGTGCTCTCAGCGGAAGCCTTTGGGTACACCTGAACTCCCTGGGGGAGCCTTTACGCAACCCCACACTCAACAGGACTCTGCGTCTTCACTCTTTCCTAACAACCCTAAACATAACCCTAACCGCAACAAGAAGCTGAACCCGAGTTAGACCCGAAAAAACACGTACGGTGCCACTTTCTGCCATTAAAAAGTGCTCTCAGCGGAAGCCTTTGGGTACACCTGAACTCCCTGGGGGAGCCTTTACGCAACCCCACACTCAACAGGACTCTGCGTCTTCACTCTTTCCTAACAACCCTAAACATAACCCTAACCGCAACAAGAAGCTGAACCCGAGTTAGACCCGAAAAAACACGTACGGTGCCACTTTCTGCCATCAAAAAGTGCTCTCAGCGGAAGCCTTTGGGTACACCTGAACTCCCTGGGGGAGCCTTTACACAACCCCACACTCAACAGGACTCTGCGTCTTCACTCTTTCCTAACAACCCTAAACATAACCCTAACCGCAACAAGAAGCTGAACCCGAGTTAGACCCGAAAAAACACGTACGGTGCCACTTTCTGCCATCAAAAAGTGCTCTCAGCGGAAGCCTTTGGGTACACCTGAACTCCCTGGGGGAGCCTTTACGCAACCCCACACTCAACAGGACTCTGCGTCTTCACTCTTTCCTAACAACCCTAAACATAACCCTAACCGCAACAAGAAGCTGAACCCGAGTTAGACCCGAAAAAACACGTACGGTGCCACTTTCTGCCATCAAAAAGTGCTCTCAGCGGAAGCCTTTGGGTACACGTGAACTCCCTGGGGGAGCCTTTACGCAACCCCACACTCAACAGGACTCTGCGTCTTCACTCTTTCCTAACAACCCTAAACATAACCCTAACCGCAACAAGAAGCTCAACCCGAGTTAGACCCGAAAAAACACGTACGGTGCCACTTTCTGCCATCAAAAAGTGCTCTCAGCGGAAGCCTTTGGGTACACCTGAACTCCCTGGGGGAGCCTTTACGCAACCCCACACTCAACAGGACTCTGCGTCTTCACTCTTTCCTAACAACCCTAAACATAACCCTAACCGCAACAAGAAGCTGAACCCGATTTAGACCCGAAAAAACACGTACGGTGCCACTTTCTGCCATCAAAAAGTGCTCTCAGCGGAAGCCTTTGGGTACACCTGAACTCCCTGGGGGAGCCTTTACGCAACCCCACACTCAACAGGACTCTGCGTCTTCACTCTTTCCTAACAACCCTAAACATAACCCTAACCGCAACAAGAAGCTGAACCCGAGTTAGACCCGAAAAAACACGTACGGTGCCACTTTCTGCCATCAAAAAGTGCTCTCAGCGGAAGCCTTTGGGTACACCTGAACTCCCTGGGGGAGCCTTTACGCAACCCCACACTCAACAGGACTCTGCATCTTCACTCTTTCCTAACAACCCTAAACATAACCCTAACCGCAACAAGAAGCTGAACCCGAGTTAGACCCGAAAAAACACGTACGGTGCCACTTTCTGCCATCCAAAAGTGCTCTCAGCGGAAGCCTTTGGGTACACCTGAACTCCCTGGGGGAGCCTTTACGCAACCCCACACTCAACAGGACTCTGCGTCTTCACTCTTTCCTAACAACCCTAAACATAACCCTAACAGGAACAAGAAGCTGAACCCGAGTTAGACCCGAAAAAACACGTACGGTGCCACTTTCTGCCATCAAAAAGTGCTCTCAGCGGAAGCCTTTGGGTACACCTGAACTCCCTGGGGGAGCCTTTACACAACCCCACACTCAACAGGACTCTGCGTCTTCACTCTTTCCTAACAACCCTAAACATAACCCTAACCGCAACAAGAAGCTGAACCCGAGTTAGACCCGAAAAAACACGTACGGTGCCACTTTCTGCCATCCAAAAGTGCTCTCAGCGGAAGCCTTTGGGTACACCTGAACTCCCTGGGGGAGCCTTTACGCAACCCCACACTCAACAGGACTCTGCGTCTTCACTCTTTCCTAACAACCCTAAACATAACCCTAACCGCAACAAGAAGCTGAACCCGAGTTAGACCCGAAAAAACACGTACGGTGCCACTTTCTGCCATCAAAAAGTGCTCTCAGCGGAAGCCTTTGGGTACACGTGAACTCCCTGGGGGAGCCTTTACGCAACCCCACACTCAACAGGACTCTGCGTCTTCACTCTTTCCTAACAACACTAAACATAAACCCTAACCGCAACAAGAAGCTCAACCCGAGTTAGACCCGAAAAAACACGTACGGTGCCACTTTCTGCCATCAAAAAGTGCTCTCAGCGGAAGCCTTTGGGTACACCTGAACTCCCTGGGGGAGCCTTTACGCAACCCCACACTCAACAGGACTCTGCGTCTTCACTCTTTCCTAACAACCCTAAACATAACCCTAACCGCAACAAGAAGCTGAACCCGAGTTAGACCCGAAAAAACACGTACGGTGCCACTTTCTGCCATCAAAAAGTGCTCTCAGCGGAAGCCTTTGGGTACACCTGAACTCCCTGGGGGAGCCTTTACGCAACCCCACACTCAACAGGACTCTGCGTCTTCACTCTTTCCTAACAACCCTAAACATAACCCTAACCGCAACAAGAAGCTCAACCCGAGTTAGACCCGAAAAAACACGTACGGTGCCACTTTCTGCCATCAAAAAGTGCTCTCAGCGGAAGCCTTTGGGTACACCTGAACTCCCTGGGGGAGCCTTTACGCAACCCCACACTCAACAGGACTCTGCGTCTTCACTCTTTCCTAACAACCCTAAACATAACCCTAACCGCAACAAGAAGCTGAACCCGAGTTAGACCCGAAAAAACACGTACGGTGCCACTTTCTGCCATCAAAAAGTGCTCTCAGCGGAAGCCTTTGGGTACACCTGAACTCCCTGGGGGAGCCTTTACGCAACCCCACACTCAACAGGACTCTGCGTCTTCACTCTTTCCTAACAACCCTAAACATAACCCTAACCGCAACAAGAAGCTGAACCCGAGTTAGACCCGAAAAAACACGTACGGTGCCACTTTCTGCCATCCAAAAGTGCTCTCAGCGGAAGCCTTTGGGTACACCTGAACTCCCTGGGGGAGCCTTTACGCAACCCCACACTCAACAGGACTCTGCGTCTTCACTCTTTCCTAACAACCCTAAACATAACCCTAACCGCAACAAGAAGCTGAACCCGAGTTAGACCCGAAAAAACACGTACGGTGCCACTTTCTGCCATCAAAAAGTGCTCTCAGCGGAAGCCTTTGGGTACACCTGAACTCCCTGGGGGAGCCTTTACGCAACCCCACACTCAACAGGACTCTGCGTCTTCGCTCTTTCCTAACAACCCTAAACATAACCCTAACCGCAACAAGAAGCTGAACCCGAGTTAGACCCGAAAAAACACGTACGGTGCCACTTTCTGCCATCCAAAAGTGCTCTCAGCGGAAGCCTTTGGGTACACCTGAACTCCCTGGGGGAGCCTTTACGCAACCGCACACTCAACAGGACTCTGCGTCTTCACTCTTTCCTAACAACCCTAAACATAACCCTAACCGCAACAAGAAGCTGAACCCGAGTTAGACCCGAAAAAACACGTACGGTGCCACTTTCTGCCATCAAAAAGTGCTCTCAGCGGAAGCCTTTGGGTACACCTGAACTCCCTGGGGGAGCCTTTACGCAACCCCACACTCAACAGGACTCTGCGTCTTCACTCTTTCCTAACAACCCTAAACATAACCCTAACCGCAACAAGAAGCTGAACCCGAGTTAGACCCGAAAAAACACGTACGGTGCCACTTTCTGCCATCAAAAAGTGCTCTCAGCGGAAGCCTTTGGGTACACGTGAACTCCCTGGGGGAGCCTTTACGCAACCCCACACTCAACAGGACTCTGCGTCTTCACTCTTTCCTAACAACCCTAAACATAACCCTAACCGTAACAAGAAGCTCAACCCGAGTTAGACCCGAAAAAACACGTACGGTGCCACTTTCTGCCATCAAAAAGTGCTCTCAGCGGAAGCCTTTGGGTACACCTGAACTCCCTGGGGGAGCCTTTACGCAACCCCACACTCAACAGGACTCTGCGTCTTCACTCTTTCCTAACAACCCTAAACATAACCCTAACCGCAACAAGAAGCTGAACCCGAGTTAGACCCGAAAAAACACGTACGGTGCCACTTTCTGCCATCAAAAAGTGCTCTCAGCGGAAGCCTTTGGGTACACCTGAACTCCCTGGGGGAGCCTTTACGCAACCCCACACTCAACAGGACTCTGCGTCTTCACTCTTTCCTAACAACCCTAAACATAACCCTAACCGCAACAAGAAGCTGAACCCGAGTTAGACCCGAAAAAACACGTACGGTGCCACTTTCTGCCATCAAAAAGTGCTCTCAGCGGAAGCCTTTGGGAACACCTGAACTCCCTGGGGGAGCCTTTACACAACCCCACACTCAACAGGACTCTGCGTCTTCACTCTTTCCTAACAACCCTAAACATAAGCCTAACCGGAACAAGAAGCTCAACCCGAGTTAGACCCGAAAAAACACGTACGGTGCCACTTTCTGCCATCAAAAAGTGCTCTCAGCGGAAGCCTTTGGGTACACCTGAACTCCCTGGGGGAGCCTTTACGCAACCCCACACTCAACAGGACTCTGCGTCTTCACTCTTTCCTAACAACCCTAAACATAACCCTAACCGCAACAAGAAGCTGAACCCGAGTTAGACCCGAAAAAACACGTACGGTGCCACTTTCTGCCATCAAAAAGTGCTCTCAGCGGAAGCCTTTGGGTACACCTGAACTCCCTGGGGGAGCCTTTACGCAACCCCACACTCAACAGGACTCTGCGTCTTCACTCTTTCCTAACAACCCTAAACATAACCCTAACCGCAACAAGAAGCTGAACCCGAGTTAGACCCGAAAAAACACGTACGGTGCCACTTTCTGCCATCAAAAAGTGCTCTCAGCGGAAGCCTTTGGGTACACCTGAACTCCCTGGGGGAGCCTTTACGCAACCCCACACTCAACAGGACTCTGCGTCTTCACTCTTTCCTAACAACCCTAAACATAACCCTAACCGCAACAAGAAGCTGAACCCGAGTTAGACCCGAAAAAACACGTACGGTGCCACTTTCTGCCATCAAAAAGTGCTCTCAGCGGAAGCCTTTGGGTACACCTGAACTCCCTGGGGGAGCCTTTACGCAACCCCACACTCAACAGGACTCTGCGCCTTCACTCTTTCCTAACAACCCTAAACATAACCCTAACCGCAACAAGAAGCTGAACCCGAGTTAGACCCGAAAAAACACGTACGGTGCCACTTTCTGCCATCAAAAAGTGCTCTCAGCGGAAGCCTTTGGGAACACCTGAACTCCCTGGGGGAGCCTTTACGCAACCCCACACTCAACAGGACTCTGCGTCTTCACTCTTTCCTAACAACCCTAAACATAACCCTAACCGCAACAAGAAGCTGAACCCGAGTTAGACCCGAAAAAGCACGTACGGTGCCACTTTCTGCCATCAAAAAGTGCTCTCAGCGGAAGCCTTTGGGTACACCTGAACTCCCTGGGGGAGCCTTTACGCAACCCCACACTCAACAGGACTCTGCGTCTTCACTCTTTCCTAACAACCCTAAACATAACCCTAACCGCAACAAGAAGCTGAACCCGAGTTAGACCCGAAAAAACACGTACGGTGCCACTTTCTGCCATCAAAAAGTGCTCTCAGCGGAAGCCTTTGGGTACACCTGAACTCCCTGGGGGAGCCTTTACGCAACCCCACACTCAACAGGACTCTGCGTCTTCACTCTTTCCTAACAACCCTAAACATAACCCTAACCGGAACAAGAAGCTGAACCCGAGTTAG